>NC_091287.1:457781795-458083223 GCF_032444005.1 Ranitomeya imitator | reverse complement strand
AAGGAGCTGGAACAATCTTCACATTTCTTACGTCTTCAAGCTGCTGCTATGTCTGGGTCAGGACGGGTTCACGTGCTCTTGTGGTCTGTTGGTGAGCTGACTGGGCCTTTGGCCCCTGTATTTCTTTCTATTGATTTTTTTTTTTAAATTGTGCTGATGTAAAGTAAATATGTGGGAAATATTATTTATTAAATATTTTGTGTGATATGACTCTCTGATCTAAGGGCATAAAAATTAAAAGTTTGAAAATTGGAATATTTTTGCAAAATGTATGACTTTTCCACAAATAACAGCAAGTCATATCGAACAGGTTTTAGCACTGTCATGAAGTACAATATGTCATGAAAAAACATTCTCAGAATCAGTGTCAAATGTTATGATTGGAATCAGCCGGTGTCACCACCCGTCGCACCCTGAGCTGGGGGAGCCATCACCGTCGAGGCCAGCAACACGCTATGGGGCAGGTGAGTCAAGAGACGGGCACCGGGCTTCCCCTCTTGTTTTAAACTGTTTGAAATACTCACCTCTCCTCGTTCATCGCTGGCCACAGGTCTGGTCTCTTCCACGTCGCCTGACTCTATGACGTCTAAGGACAGAGGGCACGATGACGTCACTACAGCACGCCCTCTTGTGCTGAGCAGTGCAGAGAGCCAGAATAAGCTTCAGATACTGGAGCTGAGGAGATCGGAGCTGCAGCCAGTGGGGAACAAGGAGAGGTAAGTATTTGCCGGGTGAGGCAAGGGATTCTGGAACTTGACGTGACATCGGTGGATGTCAGCGGCAGCTGCAGCCGAGGTCACTTGATGCCGAGTGAGTGGTCAGTAATAGCGCCGCTCACAGATATAGATGGCAACAAAAATACTTCTTTACAAGGTATAAATCAGTGGGGCACTACACAATGCAGTGGACCACCTCTTTAATCATTTTATTGAGGGTTAGCACATGCAGATAATTATATTTTATATGCCGTAAAGGTGTTTCTTCTAGATCCGTCTTCAGGAGCGCACTATTCCCTAGGAGCACAGGAGTACCGAAGCTCACCGGATCAAAAGATAGGGCGCAGTCAGACGGCCATATAACAAGAACGAAGATTGCATCGCAATGCCTGGACAGGTCGGCAGCTCTCCTGACCCGAGCGTGACACCAGGTATTTCTATGCAGCTGTCATGCTCTGGTCAGGAAAGCCGCCGGTTAGTCTGTGCACTGCGATGTGACTGTCGTTTTAGGCCCCTTTCAAACTTCCGTCTTTCAGCTCCCATCACAATCCGTCGATTTTTGAGAATGCAGGATCCTGCAAAAAAATTTGCAGGATACTGCATTTTCTCATAGACTTGTATTAGCGACGGATTGTGACGGATGGCAATCCGTTTCATCCGTCGTGCACTGGATCCTGCATATAAAAACGGTCCGTCGGGCAGAGAAAACATTCAGAGGAACGTTTTTTCTGCACGTCGGAAAGGCTACTTTCACACTAGTGTTTTCTGCAATCCGTCACAATGCGTCGTTTTGCAGAAAAAACGCATCCTGCAAAAGTGCTTGCAGGATGCGTTTTTTCCCCATAGACTTGTATTGACAACGCATTTGCAATGGATTGCCACACGTCGCATCCGTTGAGCGACGGATGCGTCGTGCTTTTGCGGACCGTCGGGAGCATTGCGACGGGGAGATTCCGACGCTAGTGTGAAAGTAGCCAAAATCGTCGCTGACTGTGAAAAGCAGGAATCCAGCGACGTGTCCCGTCTTTTCAAACTGAGCATGCGTGGAAGAATTTCCCGTCAGGGAATTTCTCTCTCGCTCGCTCCTTCTCTTTTTACTATTGATGCTGCCTATGCAGCATCAATAGTAACAAGATATAATGTTAAAAATAATTAAAAAAATAAAAAATCGCAATATTCTCACCTACCTGCGTTCCCGCGCAGAGTCACCGATGCTCCCGGCAGCTAGCGTTACTTCCTAGTAATACAATAAGAGAAGTCGCGGTCTTGCGAGACCGCGACTTCTCGCGAGATTTCGCAATGTATTACTAGGAACGCTAGCTGCCGGGAGCATCGCTGCGCGGGAACGACGGTAGGTGAGAATACTGCGATTTTTTTTTAACCTGGTTTGTGTTGTGTATGCATTTTCGCAGCGGAAAACCACTGTGAAGACGCATACACAACAGGTGCACATAGCCTCGACGGGTCCGTCAGAAAGACGGGCCCAGTGCACACGTTTTCCACAATCTGCACAGGATCCATCATTTCAAAGTCTTGACAGATCCTGTGCAGATTTGGAAGACGGAAGTGTGAAAGAAGCCTTATATGGCCGTCTGACTGCGCCCTTACAGTTAGCTTCGGTGTACCACCTGCAATTGCTGAGCTCTTAGCTTAGAAGATCGTTCACCTCCGCCAATAGCTAAGACAGGGAGCACTAAACTAGAGAATTAGGCCATGTGCACACGTACAGTATTTTTTGCGTTTTTTCGCTATAAAAACGTGATAAAAACACGAAAAAAGCGCGAAAAAAACGCTTACATATGCCTCCTATTATTTACAATGTATTCCGCATTTCTTGTGCAAATGTTGCTTTTTTTTCAGCAAAAAAATCGCAACGCGGAAAAAAAAGCAACATGTTCATTAAATTTGCGGAATTGCGGTGACTCCGCACACCTAGGAATGCATTGATCTGCTTACTTTCCGCATGGGGCTGTGCACACCATGCGGGAAGTAAGCAGATTATGTGCGGTTGGTACCCAGAGTGGAGGTGAGGAGACTCTCATCCACGGACTGTGCACCATATAATTGGTTAAAAAAAAAAGAATTAAAATAAAAAACAGTGATATACTCACCTTCGATGTCTTCCTGCCTCTCAGCGGTGCACGCTGCCACTTCCGTTCCTATAGATGCTCTGTGTGAAGGACCTGCGATGACGTCACAGTCTTGTGATTGGTCGCGCGACCGCTCACGTGACCGTGACGTCATGGAAGGTCCTGCACACACACACCATCTATAGGAACGGACGCCGCTGAGGAGATCGGCTGTCTGCGGGTGAGTATAACCATTTTTTTTATTTTATTGTATTATTTTTAAACATTCCATCCTTTACTATTGATGCTGCATAGGCTGCATCTATAGTAAAAAGTTGGTCACACTTGTCAAACACTATGTTTGACAAGTGTGACCAACCTGTCAGTCAGTTTTCCAAGCGATGCTACAGATTGCTTGGAAAACTTTAGCATTCTGCAAGCTAATTACACTTGCAAAATGCTAAAAAAAAAAACGCGAAAAAAAAATGCGGATTTCTTGCAGAAAATTTCCGTTTTTCTTCAGGAAATTTCTGCAAGAAATCCTGACGTGGCACATACCCTTACAAATCCTTCTGTTTTCAAAAGCAGCAAGTAAATTATAAAATTGCTTGCTTTTATAAGCATTCTACAATTGTAACCATTTAAATTTTTGGCTGCAGGTTTTTTTCACAAATTTCTTAAAATAAATTTGCCACTATTTAAAAAGTACTTACCAATTCATTTGTTTCATACATTGCCTTAAAGGTTAAGGTATTCTATACAAAACATTGCATGTAACATATACAGTGCCATGCGAAAGTATTCGGCCCCCTGGAACTTTTCAACCTTTTCCCACATATCATGCTTCTAACATAAAGATACCAAATGCAAATTTTTGGTGAAGAATCAACACCAAGTGGAACACAAGTGTGAAGTTGAACGAAATTCATTGGTTATTTAAAATTTTTGTGGAAATTCAAAAACTGAAAAGTGGGGTGTGCAATATTATTCGGCCCCTTTACTTTCGGTGCAGCAAACTCACTCCAGAAGTTCATTGTGGATCTCTGTATGATCCAATGTTGTCCTAAATGCCTAATGAAGATAAATATAATCCACCTGTGTGTAATCATGTCTCCGTATAAATGCACCTGCTCTGTGATAGTCTCAGGGTTCTGTTTGAAGCACAGAAAGCAACATGAAGACCAAGGAACACAACAGGCAGATCCGTGATACTGGTGAGAAGTTTAAAGCCAGATTTGGATACAAAATGATTTCCAAAACTTTAAATATCCCAAGGAGCACTGTGCAAGTGATCGTATTGAAATGGAAGGAGCATCATACCACTGCAAATCCCAAGACCCGGCCGTCCCTCTAAGCTTCCATCGCAAACAAGGAGAAGACTGATCAGAGATGCAGCCAATGGGCCCATGATTACTCTGGATGAGCTGCGGAGATCTACAGCTGAGGTGGGACAGTCTGTCCATAGGACAACAATCAGTCGTACACTGCACAAATCTGGCCTTTATGGAAGAGTGGCAAGAAGAAAGCAATTTCTCAAAGATATCCATAAAATCCAATAAATTTCGTTCAGCTTCACTTGTTGTTGATTCTTCACCAAAAAATTACATTTGGTATCTTTATGTTTGAAGCATGATATGTGGGAAAAGGTTGAAAAGTTCCAGGGGAACTCAGTTTTCGAAGCCTTTCATTTGATGACTGGGTTCCGCTACGAGCTCTCTCCCCAAATGGCCCTACTGTCCCTGATACCCAGTTCGATAGCTTCCGTTAAAAAGGGGATCCTGAGATTTTGCCTCATAGCTGCCAGGGCAGTTATTCCCCGACATTGGAGGTCCACTGAGGTCACCTCCACGGAGGAATGGATAACTGAAATGGATAGATTACATCGTCTGGAGTCGCTGGTGGCGGGTGATGGTGATGCTGCATATGACCAGGGACGCACCTGGTTCCTCTGGCAATCCTTCAAGGAGAGCACAGGGTTCCTGACTTGGCTGCGTATGGAGCGCCCCCAGACACAGGGCCACAAGTCACTCGGTACCGGTCCCTTCTCCTTCGGTTCTGCGGTTGTCACGGTGGCTGGACCCGGTCGTGACCCCGCTAAGGGGCGTCCAATGAAAGTGGTAGTTCAGTCTGTCAGGGGTTCGTGACGCCACCTGTGGTGTTTGGACAGGATGACCGACGCTGCTGTGGGGTCCGCTGGGGTGATGGAATAGCAGCCGGATGGTATAACTTCCCACAGGTGAAGTAAATCCCCAGGGCTTCCCAGTAGTGTGGATGGAGATGGTGTGAGGTGCAGACAATAACGAGGACACAGGGTTGTAGTCTCTTTACCTTTTACTGAAGGCTTCAGTACACTCAGTCCAGAGCACGTTTAACCGGGCTATCAGAGACCGACCGGTCCGATGGGCACATCCAGAGTTTCCCTCGCAGATGGAAATCGTTGCCTACCAATAGCGCCTGTGTGTTGTAGTCCTACCCTGCTGAGCATTCGGAATAGTCCTCACAACTGCTGTTCTCCTTCGTTCGTTCTCTACAGCTTTCTCTCTCTCTCTCTCTCTCTCTCTCTCGTTCTTTTGGTTCCAGATGTTGCTAGTTTCTAACGTCCCCCAGATATGTTATGGCTAGGACGCCACCCGTTTGACGGGAAGGCTTGGAGGTCTTCCGGGACCCTAGAGACGCCCCTCTCCCAATGTTGCCCCCTATGTCTTCGTAGGTGTAAAAGGTAGACAGCCAACATATAATCAACTGTCCAGCGGAATTTGAAGTAAGGCCTGAAGTCAGTTACTCCTACGGTGATCCGGCCACTGACTACGCGCTTCAGTAAGATGTTGCCTTCCTCTCTCGGCACGACTCTTACTGGCTCTCCTCTGTGCTGATCTCGTTTACACTGTTCCACAGTATTCTTCCCCTCTTGTCTCTTTCTTAGGATACCACCGCAAGGTGTGCAGGCACGGTTCCGTTACGTTCTGTTCTGTTCGCTAGGCACCTGCCAGGTTCCCACGCCCTGACAGGGACCCCCCTGTGCCTTCTCCCTGCAACACCCCCTGCCACTGGATGTTGCCTGGTTCCAACCCAGTCAGCTTCTGACTAACTTCCTCCCCAGCCCCTAGTTTTACCAGTGTGAGGAGTGGCCCAATAAATAAAGCCTTTTTCTCCCCCTAGTGGCCGGAGTGTGAAGTGTAATGTGTTCTGGTGATACCTGGTCAGGAGAACTCTTTAGTGCCATCGGACGTACCGCTACTCGCCTTGGGGCCATACTGCAACGACCAGGTCTCTGGGGCGCTGCACGTACATACTCATAATTCTCAATCTGTGGGCATGTACATTGCTAAGTCTCTCTTAACCCCTCTCCCCTCCCCCTCCTTACTCCCCTTCTCCCCCTCTGCCCCATTCCCCCCCCCCTTTTTTTCTCTTCTTCTCTTTCTTTCCTTTTATCCTATCTCTACAATTGCTTTTCTTACAGGTTCTGTATTTTGTATATAAGGTCCATGTCCCGAGGTGATTCTCAAGATGAGAAGCATGTACCCTTTATGTGCCAGACTCCTTGTTCAACTACACTTGTGCTGTGTTCTCAGAGGCGTAATGTATAGCTCTGGACATTGAAATGATTCTTTTTATTGTTTTTCCTGTTTAAAATTTCATTAAAATTTCAAAAAATGTATTTACTGAAAAAAAAAAAAAGTTCCAGGGGGCCGAATACTTTTGCAAGGCACTGTACATACCAATTATAAAGCAGTATGCACAGCTCCCTCTAGTGTCTCCGCAGCTCCTCTACTTGCATTTGCATATTTGGGGGCAGTGTTCTGGATCACTGCGTTGAGAAACACGTGATGGTGTCTCCGTGGTGTTGGATGTTTTGGTCTCCACGAGGTCAATCATCCGTGCCTTTATAGACTTTCTACTAGGCACTGCTCCTGATAGCCAGTTTCCTACTCCACACTGATGAGGGGCAAAAACCCCGAAACAGCTGTCTGTGGATGGATACCATGCTTGGCATAGGTGGTTTTCCTTTATTGGATGTTTTCCTTTATTGGATGCTGCCCTTCCCTTGGTTGTTCCTTCCCGGGGAAAGGCCTGGCTATTCACTGCCTGCGTTGAGAAACACAACTGTAAAACTTTTTATTATTACACCTACTAGATATTGAGATAGGATCTTGGAGATTGGGAATACCTATTTAATCTTTGTATTAGTTAAATTTCAAATGTGGCTAATCACTTTAGGATTTTTTTATGTTTCTAAATATCTAATTGAAGCATTTAGAGATGGGGGAAGTAAAAGAAAAATTGAATTTAGGACTAGGTAGAATCAGTGAGCGCAGGTGACCATGTCTATATTCTGTACCGGAAATTCACAGCTGTTAACAAGAAAGATAAAGAGAATATCCATTTCATCTGGAAGTGATCGGTGAGAAGAGGAATTGTACAAACACCTAATGGAATCACAGCAATGGGGTCAAGATGTGTGCACCAGGCATTTATCAGCCGGGGCGCTGGAAAAGTCATTTCTTCTTATGGAAGTGAGGGCACATTTGATCCAAATTGTGAACACAACAGGCGCATTGATGGACGGTGCTGCTACGCAGAGTGCACAGTCTCAATGAATCCGCAATTAGGAGCTGGGAGAGATCCAGAGATGCTGGACGGGAACACAATATGTGCAGACATCATCCCACCAAAGATGCAGCAGCAACGTTTTTTGTTCAGTATAATAACAGAGAAATAATGTGTAAATGTCCACATTCAGAGAAACAGCGACAGATATTCCAGGGGTGGTGACTACAGGCAGGTGATCCGTGCAGAGGTCCCCAGGTCCTTCTGTCATAGCGGCTTTATCAGGGGGCAATGTGAAGTTACGCTGAAGTGCTGGAAGCTACATAGTTATTGTGTGTATGCCTTTCTAGTTATCTGGAACAATAAACACAAGATATATTAAATATTAAGACCTCACAATGCATGACCGCGTATCGCCAAAACAGGGTCTTTCCCGTACTCAATCTTCCTGACCCCCACCCCATCCCCAGGGGGCCATTCTCCCCTTCTCCTGTAAATTTAAATTAAACACCAACACGTAAATTTCTTTGGATAATTTTGGCCACAGCGGCCATTTTATTAAACAAACAATAACATAAATAACAACATATATACCATATGTAAAAACCTGGAGGGGAGGGTTCTTGGGGGTAAGAAATCTGGCTCAAAAATAGGCATAAAGCCACCACCAACTTTAAAACCAAACACTTCTTTACCCTCAGCCGTGACCACCAGCTCAAGGGCACCATGTAACCCATTTCGGGCAAACCAAAACCCCAAAGCTCCCGAGGTAAATTCCCCGTCCAGAGCCCGTAAACAAAAGCCAGATCAACCCCGTAAAAACGTCATCACCACCTCCAAGAACCCCACCCCCCGCCAAAACTGCCACTGTGACAATGATAACGAAAACTCCCCTCTGGCAATAACTGATTAAAAAACCGAGATGAGAAAAAACCCAACTCCCCGGCTACCCCTCCATCAAACTGTTCACTTAAACTAATCCACAATAAAGGGAGGGAGGGTGGGCTTCTCTCCTGATGATTCACCTCACAAGTGATCCTTCCCGCACTTCTCCAGCCCCTGCCTCCTTTCCCCACTAGGTCCACCCCTTATTCAAAAATTTCCACCAATCACCTATAAGATCCCTTTTTTTATTCAAAACTCTAAAACTCCCTTCTTGGCAACGCAGTCATGTGGGGGCTTTCATCCAGCTGCGCCCATTACAGCCCCCCTTCTTGACCGCGTATCGCCAAAACAGGGTCTTTCCCGTACTCAATCTTCCTGACCCCCACCCCATCCCCAGGGGGCCATTCTCCCCTTCTCCTGTAAATTTAAATTAAACACCAACACGTAAATTTCTTTGGATAATTTTGGCCACAGCGGCCATTTTATTAAACAAACAATAACATAAATAACAACATATATACCATATGTAAAAACCTGGAGGGGAGGGTTCTTGGGGGTAAGAAATCTGGCTCAAAAATAGGCATAAAGCCACCACCAACTTTAAAACCAAACACTTCTTTACCCTCAGCCGTGACCACCAGCTCAAGGGCACCATGTAACCCATTTCGGGCAAACCAAAACCCCAAAGCTCCCGAGGTAAATTCCCCGTCCAGAGCCCGTAAACAAAAGCCAGATCAACCCCGTAAAAACGTCATCACCACCTCCAAGAACCCCACCCCCCGCCACACACGAACAGCCCTGACCACCTCAGGCTCGTGAGTGCCCCACCGCCACCAAAGCTCTCTCGACTCCTTCCTGTAGCCCGAGTGCCCATAAATCCATACCAACATCATTAAGATGCACTCCATCATCCCTCCAATAATTGCCAATCCCATCCTCCAGCTCCAAATGTCTAACGGCAATACCCCCGTTCCGAGACACAAATCCTGCCACCGCCCTATTCAGCTTCACCCGGGCTCTATTGATCCCTCTATGGGACCGTACATCACGCCACTTCCGCCTTGGTACAATGTCCGACCACACCGTCACAACACCCGGGAAAGATACCCACAACCGTAAAAAATCAAAACGAATGTCTCTGATCAACTCCCTCACTGGCCTAACTCCCAAATCATTTCCTCCAAGGTGAACCACCAAAATGTCCGGGGGTCGATCCAATCTAGCGGCGTTGGCAACTGCCGGCAACAAACTCCGCCATAACATACCCCGAAATCCCAACCATCTAATAACCACCGAATCCCTTACAAAGCCTAATTGCCTACCATTTCGCCTGACATCCGCACGAAGCGCACCCCAATGAACAAATGAATGTCCGATAATCCATGCCAGGAGGGAGGTTCGACCTGAAAAAACACAACAATGATTAACACCATAACAAGGCTCTCTCCCCCACAGACCTAATTCCTAATATAAGACAGATATCGATCCGAACTCCATCTGCCTATTCTTTTGATAACATCAACGCCTAGGCCCAGACCATCCGCCTCGGACGCAGCACCAATTCGAAATGAATGCGACCCGAAATTCTTCGGGTCAACACCCAACGATCCCAAACCCCTCTTCAACAGCGCCGTAAATTGGTAGCGCGACAAAAATTCCCCGTTCTGATGTCGTAACAAAGGGCCTGCCCTCAGTGCCGACAGACGCCAATAAGATTCCAAACAGTGCTGCGGGCACATCCCGCTACCGTCAACTCTCCCCAGCACCACTCGCCTACCCCTACCAAGCTGATCAGTCTTAGAACGCCTGATCCAAAATACAATACCTCCTGCCCAAAAGTCAACATCTTCCGCTAACAGACCACCCACCTTATTTTTATTTGGGGACACCAGCTCCCCCAGGCGCAAAGCGCCAAAGAACGCTAAAGAGAAGGCTAACCTAAACAATACAACCTCAAACTGCGAACTACAAATACCGCCCAAAGCCTCCCCAAGCCGTTCCAGCATACCAAAAGAAATCGGCCTACGCTTATCAAAAGACACATTGCCCTTCCGAAAACCCTTCAAAGCCTGCCTTATCAAAAAATCTTTTGTCAGATCAGCTGAACCTTGCAACCGAAAACCAAAGGCCAGACCCGCAACAACTTTGTTTAACCTCGAAACGGACCATCCCCATTCGGCCGCCTTACCCATCAAAGCCAGCAGAGCCATAATCTTATCGCCGTCGGATTCCACTGGGCCGCATTGGACCAACCAACCTTCCCACATCTCCCACGCCGCTGCATAATCCGACCATGTCCTGCTCGACAGTGAGGCCTGTATCAAGCGACCTCCCCTTCCGCAACAATCTGCCACAGATGCGAAGGACATCCCGCTCCTGTAGGTTCCGAATCTGGCGCCAGTTCCCGGAATCGGTCCCACTGAAAACGAGATAAAGCATCAGCTATATTGTTTTGGACACCTGGTACATGCACCGCCGAAATCCACGAATTCAATTCCAAACACCTCAACACCAATTCCCTAACCAACCTAATCACGGGGGGAGAAGAGGAAGATAAACTGTTGATAACTGACACGACACTCAAGTTATCACAATGGAATCGTACCCGACGATCCTTAAAATTCTCGCCCCAAATAAACGCTGCCACTACAATTGGGAACAACTCCAACAATGCCAAATTTTTGGTTAGCCCGTTTTGCCGCCATTCTTCCGGCCACACTCCGACACTCCATTTGCCTGCACAGTAGGCGCCATAACCGGCTCCCCCTGCTGCGTCCGTATAAATTTCACAATCAAAGGCGTTCAAATCCTCCTGCTGAATCAATGATCTGCCATTATAATTTTCCAAGAAACGCTGCCAAACCAACAGATCGTCCTTGTGCTCCCGGCTCAAACGTATGAAATGATGAGCTGCACGGACTCCCGCCGTAGCTCTGGACAACCTTCGGCAAAAAATCCGGCCCATAGGCATGATCCGGCACGCAAAATTTAAGCGCCCTAGCAACGACTGTAACTCCTTCAACGTCACTTTCCTCAATTTTCCGATTCTGGACACCTCCTGCTTCAGCAACAACAATTTGTCGTCGGGCAACCTGCATTCCATCTTTCTAGAATCGATAAGAATCCCGAGAAAACTTAAGACCGTACAGGGACCCTCTGTTTTCTCCTGCGCCAAAGGGACCCCGAAATGCCCGGACACCCATTCCATGGTGGCCAATAAATTACCGCAAACCGCAGAGTCCGGGGGGCCCACAAACATGAAGTCATCCAAATAATGAATGACCGAAGCAACATCAGAAACGTCTCTAACAACCCATTCCAAAAAAGTACTGAAAGTTTCAAACAACGAGCAAGAAATGGAACAGCCCATCGGCAAACACCTGTCTAAATAAAATTCTCCATTCCAAAAACAACCTAGTAACGGAATGCTCTCCGGATGTACCGGCAGAAGCCGAAAGGCAGACTCGATGTCTGTCTTCGCCATCAAGGCCCCCGCTCCGTACATACGAACCCATTGCACTGCCGCATCGAACGACGTGTATACAACCGAGCATAATTCCTCCGCAATGCCATCGTTAACAGAACAACCTTTTGGGTACGATAGGTGCTGGATTAAACGAAACTTATTTGGCTCCTTCTTGGGCACCACCCCCAATGGAGAAACGATCACCCCTTCCATAGGCAGCGAACTAAACGGGCCCGCCATTCTTCCTAACTCCACCTCTTTTGCTAACTTACTCGAAACAACATCCGCATGTAAACTTGCTGACCTCAGATTTTTTGTAGAAAAGGGGACCGTATGATTCGGGTGAGGAATCCTAAAACCTTCAGCAAAACCGTCCCTAATCACCACCGCCTTCAACCGGTCCGGATATCTACTTAGATAAGGGGCCATCTTTTGAAGCCTCACCGGCGTCACCCCCATGACCGCTACCCCCTGCTGGCTTGCCCCTTGCTTTTCTGAAACATTTTGAAGCCCCGTGTGAAGCTCCGCTACAATGGGAACACACGTGCTTAAACCTGCAGGTATTGCCATACTTGCACTGGCCGTCGTTGAACTGCCAGCACGTTCCCGTTTTTTCCTTCGCCCCTTGATACCCCTGTCCTCCTCCTCCCCCTTGTCCTGATTGCTGACTACTACTCCCCGCGCCCCCTTGAAAGGACTGCCCGTACCTCACAGGGGCCATCACCTTCAGCCACAATCCAATGTCCTTATGCTCCCATTTTATCTCAGGCCTAACCGCCTTCCGCTGCCTGAATTGTTCATCGTAACGCTGCCAAGCCTGGCCCCCATACGTACGATGTGCCTCACCAATAGAATCAAAGTAACAGAAAAGACCCGAGCAATTTTCCGGGAATTTTTCTCCTATCACACTGGCCAAGATAGCAAAAGCCTGTTGCCAATTAACAAACGTTTGCGGAATCAGGCGCCAACGCCTTTTTTCCTCCTCTTCCTTTTTGCTATCATCTTTTTTCCCTTTGTCCAGATTAAATTTTTCCAAAGGGAGGAGGGAGAAAATCTCGACAAATTCATCCTTCCAGATCTTCTCCTTCACCTCCTTCTTTAAATGGGCACCGAGGGGACCCTCAAAGCACACAAAGACCTCCCCTTTTGCCCGATCATCCAACTTTATCTCATCCTTCTTACCCGTCTCCGTTTGAACCGACACTGACACCCCAGCTGCCTGGGCCGACGCGGCCGCCCCAGACCTCACTAATTCACCGGAGCCCCCTCCCCCGGCTGTACTAACAGGATCCACCAACCAAGCCCCAGCAGGTGACCCTCCCATATTACTTGCTGGCCCCGCGTCCAATCGCCTCAAAATATGCGACATACCTGCCAAAAGCTCTCTAACGCCAGGAAGCCCAGAACCAGCGTCCCCTACCCCCTCCACTAACCCCACCGTACCCGGCACCGAAATAGGAATAGACATGTACTCACGAGGCTGCGCAGGTGCTGTGTCCCCACCAGCCGTGTCTCCGGAATCCCGCTGTTCGCCATCTTCTGGATGTTCGCTCTCAGATCCGGGGTCGTCGCTGCCGCTGAATTGCCCCAGGCCCGCGCCCCTGGCCTCCACGTCACCAGGGGGGACCGAGACTGGCGATACACTCCTGTCGCTGGACCTCCTGGCGGATCTTGACCTGACGGCTGTTTGCAATCCACCTCGGCCTCCTGGCCTACTTGCCCGACCGGCACCTGCCCCACGACCAACGCGTCCCGGGCCCAGCTGAACCACCGATGCCAGCCTGCCCGTCGCCCTACTCTGTCGTCTCGTGCCGCTGCCAGGCCCACCTAGGGGAGGTGAGCCCGCCGCTGTCACCGCTGCTCCATAGCTCCCCCTCACTGCTGCCGTCGCTGGACTCCTGGCTCCTCCTGTTGTCGCCGCCGCTAACTGTGCTGTAAGTCTGCTGTTCCTGGCGCCGCTGGGGGGCGCCGCACTTCCCCTCGATCCCGGACTAGGCCGCACTACCTGTGCGGCCCTCACCGCTGACGTCGCTGTGCTCCCTTCTCCTCCTGACTCTGCCGCCGCTGCCCGCGCTGTGCTCCGGCTGCTTCTGGCACCGCTAGAGGGCGCCGCACCGCCGCTCGCTCCCGGACTAGGCCGCACTTCTGTTGCGGCCCTGGCTTCCGCTGCGGCCCTGGCATCGGGCCGTGCCTGGCTGGTCGCCGCTCCACGTCGCCGCCTCGCGCCGGCAGAGCCGCCGGGTGGATTCCTGCCGGAGGGGGGGACGGGCAGGATGGTCGCGCCGCGTCCCGCAGCCCCCGCAGGGTCCCCGGAGGGGCTCCGCGGCCTGCGCCTGCCGCGCGGTGACATGTCGGGGGACAATCTTTCTGGGGGCCGGGTTCTCCTGGTCCTGCTGCCCCGGCTCCCGCAGTCGCCCAGCAGCCTGGTGAGCTGCTCTTCCAGCCATCCATCGCTCCTGGACCTGGATTCCCTGCGCAGCTGCTCCACGAGGCTGTCTATGGAGGCCATGGTGAGTAGCTGCACACTTCTTCTCTCCTGATGATTCACCTCACAAGTGATCCTTCCCGCACTTCTCCAGCCCCTGCCTCCTTTCCCCACTAGGTCCACCCCTTATTCAAAAATTTCCACCAATCACCTATAAGATCCCTTTTTTTATTCAAAACTCTAAAACTCCCTTCTTGGCAACGCAGTCATGTGGGGGCTTTCATCCAGCTGCGCCCATTACAGCCCCCCTTCTATAGTGGTGTGAATAGTGACCTTACACACAGCACGTGATGTAATAATGACCTCACAGTCAGGGACATAACCTGAAGTTTGTGGGCTTCAATGTAAAATTTCCAATAGGCCCCCCAAGTGTCACTAGTTTTGTGTACCCCCTTATATATGTTTACTCACTTATATACAGTATCATCATTAATTCTATAGTGCTCTCGATCATCACTGTCCCCATCACTGAAAGGCGGGGGACCTGGGGAGCGTCTGAGAAGCGCAGTGCGCATGCCCAGGAATCCTAGCCCCGCACTGTGCATAATGCATAACACAGTGCGGGGCGGGGATTCAGTACCAGGGTGGCCGCACTGCCCGCACAGGCGCAGAACGGAACCCGGCACCAGCGCTAGGACGGCAAATGCTCTATGCGCCTGCGCAAGGCAGAAGAGGAGAGCACAGGCGCCGGAATTCACACAATAACAGCGCTGAGGGGGCGGCGAAAATCTACACAAGAGATGACTGACGGCAGTTGGGCGCTTCTAAGAGGAGGCTTCAGTCCCGCCTCCATGGACAAAGATAGGTATTTCAGCAGAATTATAAATACATTTATTGTGGGAATAACAGAAACAAAAACTAAAAGAGCCACCTTGTTAGAATGCAGCATTACTGCTGCACAAGGTGACTCTTTTAGTTTATAACGGCTGGAGGGGGGTGACAGTGGCCCTTTAATAACATGGGGTCTGCTGCATCCTGCAGTATATTAGCATTGTCACCAGGTGTTGGTAAGTGCGGCCTCTTTTTAATCCGGAATATGTTTGGATTTTTTGGATTTTCAGTGAATTATTTAATGTGCTCTGAATTTTTTATTAATTTTGGGGTCTAGTGGGGTGTTGGAATTTTTTAAGGGTGAAGCCCGCACTGCATTCAGATGAAAGAATATATTTTGCCCAGGCTGTAGCTTCAGTGCAATGATTTTTTTATGTTAAAGTATAGTCTTCTTCACACCCATTGCACACTCCCTGCCCCTCCACACACATTGCATACACCCTGTCCCTCCACACCCATTGCACACTCCCAGCCCCTCCACACCCATTGCGTACTCCCTGTCCCTCCACACCCATTGCACACTCCCTGCCCCTCCACACCCATTGAGTACTCTCTGCCCCTCCACACCCATTGCATACTCCCTGCCCCTCCACACCCATTGCGTACTCCCTGCCCCTCCACACCCATTGTGTACTCCCTGCCCCTCCACACCCATTGAGTACTCTCTGCCCCTCCACACCCATTGCATACTCCCTGCCCCTCCATACCCATTGCATACTTTTTGTCCCTCCACACCCATTGCGTACTCCCTGCCCCTCCACACCCATTGCACACTCCCTGCCCCTCCATACCCATTGAGTACTCTCTGCCCCTCCACACCCATTGCACACTCTCTGCCCCTCCACACCCATTGCACACTCCCTGCCCCTCCACACCCATTGCGTACTCCTTGCCCCTCCACACCCATTGCGTACTCCCTGTCCCTCCACACCCATTGCGTACGCCCTGCCCCCCACACCCATTGCATACTCCCTGCCCCTCCATACCCATTGCATACTTTTTGCCCCTCCACACCCATTGCATACTCCCTGCCCCTCCACACCCATTGCGTACTCCTTGCCCCTCCACACCCATTGCGTACTCCCTGTCCCTCCACACCCATTGCGTACTCCTTGCCCCTCCACACCCATTGCATACTCCCTGCCCCTCCATACCCATTGCATACTTTTTGCCCCTCCACACCCATTGCATACTCCCTGCCCCTCCACACCCATTGCGTACGCCCTGCCCCCCACACCCATTGCGTACTTTTTGCCCCTCCACACCCATTGCATACTCCCTGCCCCTCCACACCCATTGCGTACGCCCTGCCCCCCACACCCATTGCGTACTTTTTGCCCCTCCACACCCATTGCGTACTCCCTGCCCCTCCACACCCATTGCGTACTCCCTGCCCCTCCACACCCATTGCGTACTCCCTGCCCCTTTACACCCGTTGCATACTCCCTGCCCCTCCACACCCATTGTGTACTCTCTGCCCATCCACACCCATTGCGTACTCCCTGTCCTTCCACACCTGTTGCGTACTCCCGGGCCCTCCACACCCATTACGTACTTCCTGCCCCTCCACACCCATTGCGTACTCCCTGCCCCTCCACACCCGTTGCGTACTCCCTGCCCCTCCACACCCATTGTGTACTCTCTGCCCCTCCACACCCATTGCGTACTCCCTGCCCCTCCACACCCGTTGCATACTCCCTGCCTCTCCACGCACAATTGGTGCAGAATCCAACCAGAGGAGCAGCACTTTTAGACCTAATACTATCTAATAGACCTGACAGAATAACAAATCTGCAGGTGGTTGGGCATTTAGGAAATAGCGACCACAATATTGTGCAGTTTCACCTGTCTTTCACTAGGGGGACTTGTCAGGGAGTCACAAAAACATTGAACTTTAGGAAGGCAAAGTTTGAACAGCTTAGAGATGCCCTTAATCTGGTAGACTGGGACAATATCCTCAGAAATGAGAATACAGATAATAAATGGGAAATGTTTAAGAACATCCTAAATAGGCAGTGTAAGCGGTTTATACCTTGTGGGAATAAAAGGACTAGAAATAGGAAAAACCCAATGTGGCTAAACAAAGAAGTAAGACAGGCAATTAACAGTAAAAAGAAAGCATTTGCACTACTAAAGCAGGATGGCACCATTGAAGCTCTAAAAAACTATAGGGAGAAAAATACTTTATCTAAAAAACTAATTAAAGCTGCCAAAAAGGAAACAGAGAAGCACATTGCTAAGGAGAGTAAAACTAATCCCAAACTGTTCTTCAACTATATCAATAGTAAAAGAATAAAAACTGAAAATGTAGGCCCCTTAAAAAATAGTGAGGAAAGAATGGTTGTAGATGACGAGGAAAAAGCTAACATATTAAACACCTTCTTCTCCACGGTATTCACGGTGGAAAATGAAATGCTAGGTGAAATCCCAAGAAACAATGAAAACCCTATATTAAGGGTCACCAATCTAACCCAAGAAGAGGTGCGAAACCGGCTAAATAAGATTAAAATAGATAAATCTCCGGGTCCGGATGGCATACACCCACGAGTACTAAGAGAACTAAGTAATGTAATAGATAAACCATTATTTCTTATTTTTAGTGACTCTATAGCGACAGGGTCTGTTCCGCAGGACTGGCGCATAGCAAATGTGGTGCCAATATTCAAAAAGGGCTCTAAAAGTGAACCTGGAAATTATAGGCCAGTAAGTCTAACCTCTATTGTTGGTAAAATATTTGAAGGGTTTCTGAGGGATGTTATTCTGGATTATCTCAATGAGAATAACTGTTTAACTCCATATCAGCATGGGTTTATGAGAAATCGCTCCTGTCAAACCAATCTAATCAGTTTTTATGAAGAGGTAAGCTATAGACTGGACCACGGTGAGTCATTGGACGTGGTATATCTCGATTTTTCCAAAGCGTTTGATACCGTGCCGCACAAGAGGTTGGTACACAAAATGAGAATGCTTGGTCTGGGGGAAAATGTGTGTAAATGGGTTAGTAACTGGCTTAGTGATAGAAAGCAGAGGGTGGTTATAAATGGTATAGTCTCTAACTGGGTCGCTGTGACCAGTGGGGTACCGCAGGGGTCAGTATTGGGACCTGTTCTCTTCAACATATTCATTAATGATCTGGTAGAAGGTTTACACAGTAAAATATCGATATTTGCAGATGATACAAAACTATGTAAAGCAGTTAATACAAGAGAAGATAGTATTCTGCTACAGATGGATCTGGATAAGTTGGAAACTTGGGCTGAAAGGTGGCAGATGAGGTTTAACAATGATAAATGTAAGGTTATACACATGGGAAGAGGGAATCAATATCACCATTACACACTGAACGGGAAACCACTGGGTAAATCTGACAGGGAGAAGGACTTGGGGATCCTAGTTAATGATAAACTTACCTGGAGCAGCCAGTGCCAGGCAGCAGCTGCCAAGGCAAACAGGATCATGGGGTGCATTAAAAGAGGTCTGGATACACATGATGAGAGCATTATACTGCCTCTGTACAAATCCCTAGTTAGACCGCACATGGAGTACTGTGTCCAGTTTTGGGCACCGGTGCTCAGGAAGGATATAATGGAACTAGAGAGAGTACAAAGGAGGGCAACAAAATTAATAAAGGGGATGGGAGAACTACAATACCCAGATAGATTAGCGAAATTAGGATTATTTAGTCTAGAAAAAAGACGACTGAGGGGCGATCTAATAACCATGTATAAGTATATAAGGGGACAATACAAATATCTCGCTGAGGATCTGTTTATACCAAGGAAGGTGACGGGCACAAGGGGGCATTCTTTGCGTCTGGAGGAGAGAAGGTTTTTCCACCAACATAGAAGAGGATTCTTTACTGTTAGGGCAGTGAGAATCTGGAATTGCTTGCCTGAAGAGGTGGTGATGGCGAACTCAGTCGAGGGGTTCAAGAGAGGCCTGGATGTCTTCCTGGAGCAGAACAATATTGTATCATACAATTATTAGGTTCTGTAGAAGGACGTAGATCTGGGTATTTATTATGATGGAATATAGGCTGAACTGGATGGACAAATGTCTTTTTTCGGCCTTACTAACTATGTTACTATGTTACTATGTTACCCATTGCATACTCCCTGCCCCTCCACACCCTTTGCGTACTCCCTGTCCCTCCACACCCGTTGCATACTCCCTGCCCCTCTACACCCATTGTGACCTCTCTGCCCCTCCACACCCATTGCGTACTCCCTGCCCCTCCACACCCATTGCGTACTCCCTGCCCCTCCACACCCGTTGCATACTCCCTGCCCCTCCACACCCATTGTGTACTCTCTGCCCCTCCACACCCATTACGTACTCCCTGCCCCTCCACACCCGTTGCATACTCCCTGCCTCTCCACACCCATTGCGTACTCCCTGTCCCTCCACACCCGTTGCATACTCCCTGCCTCTCCACACCCGTTGCGTACTCCCTGCCCCTCCACACCCATTGCATACTCCCTGTCCCTCCACACCCATTGCATACTCCCTGTCCCTCCACACCCATTGCATACTCCCTGTCCCTCCACACCCATTGCATACTCCCTGTCCCTCCACACCCATTGCATACTCCCTGTCCCTCCACACCCATTGCATACTCCCTGTCCCTCCACACCGACACTGTAAGCGGGAGTCCAATACTCCTTCTTTACAGCACCAGTCTACAGAGCTAAATATAAGGAATGCAGATTCATGGACAGGTGCGGCTCTTGTGTTCTCACCACTGCGTCTCCCAGTGGTCTCATGACATTACGTCATAACGTGATAACTGTAGCCACTCAGTGGCCACTGATTGACTGCAGACTTAGGCCATGTGCACACATTGCAGATTTGACTGTGGAATTTTCTGCACAGACTCTGCATTTCTTGGCAGAAAACTAGGTCAGAATCTGAGGTGCAGGCAATAACGAGGACACAGGGTTGCAGTCTCTTTACCTCTTTACTGAAGACTTCAGGATCCTCAATCCAGAGCACGTTTAACAGGGCTATCAGGGACCGACCGGTCCGATGGGCACATCCAGAGTTCCCTTCGCAGATGGAAATCGTTGCCTACACTAGCGCCTGTGTGTTGTAGTCCTACCCTGCGCTTTTTTTGCTATGTGCACACGTTGCAGATTTTTGAGCAGATTTCTTCTTTTTTTACCCCTGCCGATTTCTATTATGGAATGGGTGCAGAAACGCAGCAGATCTGCACAAAAGATGTAACATGGTACTTTTTTGAATCTGCTGCATTTTCCTTGCAGATTTTTCCACACCATCAGTGCAGCATTTTTTTTGCAATTGATTTACATTGTACTGTAAATCACTTGCAGATCTGCAGCGTTTCTGCGCGGAAAAAAAGCTGCAGATCTGCAGGAAACCTGCAACGTGTGCAAATACCCTTACAGTGCTCCATCAGGGCAGAGTTCCGCTCTGATTGACTAGTAGTTGCCAATCCCTTTAAGAAAACAAGCAGTGTGGAATAATTTGATGAACTTGGGTTCCTGTGTAAAATGAACAGCTCCAGTGTTCCAAATTTGAACGAACGCATATGCAACACCCACTAGAGTGTGGGGTATTCGGAACTGGGTCGCATGGCTCTGGGTGGTCATGGCAGCAGTGACCTGGTCCATGGCCCTGGGTGCACAATTAAAGGGATGGAGAATAGAAAATGGATGATGGTGGAAATGGGAGTAAAGTTTGTATAGGGAAAGGGGGATTGTTCGTGATGCCACCTGTGGTGTTCTGCTATAAATGGCAGACGCTGCTTAAGGAGACCGCTGGGGCCCATGGTGATGCAGCTGGGATGGTTCTGCTCCCCACAGGTGGAGCGGGGCCAAACCGGTGCAGTTCTGTAAGGGACTTGTGGATGTTGGGATGCAGGACTGATGGTCCAGGACAGAGGGTGCGGAATAACTAGAGGACTCAAGGGTTGAAGTTTCTTTACCTTTAATCCCAGGTTGAAGCTGCAGTACAGAGCACAAGTCACAGCTGGTGATGGAGATCTAGGCAGCCTGGAAGCAATTTAGATTCCCCCTAGCCAGGTGGGGTTGGAGGCCTTCCTACTGCGCTGTTCTCTGGGTGCTTGGTGCTTTTAGTTCTCTTCCAGTTCCTCTCTGTCTGTCCACTAAATGAAACACTACCCGCATGGCAGGCAGCTTGAGCCTGTTCCAGGGGTCACTCCCTTGTGGTGACTCCGGGCTCTCGTATGCTGCTGTGCCTTCGGGTGTCAGCTGCGGCCAGGAGACCTGCAATCTCCTGTCCTCTGGATTTGATTGCGGAGCCTACAGTTCCCACACAAACATGGACTCCGTTGTCCAATCTTCGGTGCTTAGTCCTGGGGTAAGCTCAGTCGCAGCTGCCAGATTCTCCTCATTTCTTGCCTCTTCCTCCTTCACTGTCTGCTCTCTCACACTGAGCTGACTAACCCCGCCTCCAGGCCTGAAAAGCGGGTTAGAGCTCCCCCTTCTGGTCTGGAGTCAGGAAAGGTGCTGTATGCTGAAATTACCAGGAAAGGGGACCCCTCTTGCTTCCAGGCATGGCATCACTCCCCCTGAGTGAGGCAATGCCACTGTGGCCACCTGACTCATGGGGTGCCACATGCATATGCAGCGCCCCAGAGACCTGGTCGTTGCAGTATGGCACTCTGCCGCTAAGGAGAGTGGCGGTACGTCTGATGGCACTAAGGAGTTCTCCTGACCAGGTATCACCAGAACACATTACACTTCACACTCCGGCCACTAGGGGGAGAAAAAGGCTTTATTTATTGGGCCACTCCTCACATTGGTAAAACTAGGGGCTGGGGAGGAAGTTAGTGAGAAGCTGACTGGGTTGGAACCAGGCAACATCCCGTGGCAGGGGGTGTTGCAGGGAGAAGGCACAGGGGGGTCCCTGTCAGGTGTGGGAACCTGGCAGGTGCCTAGCGAACAGAACAGAACGTAACGGAACCGCGCCTGCACACCCTGCGGCGGTATCCAGGAGAGAGACACGAAGGGAAGGATATTGTGGAACAGTGTAAACGAGATCAAGCACAAAGGAGAGCCAGTAAGAGTCGTGCCGAGAAAGAGGCAACATCTTACTGAGGCGCGTAGTCGGTGGCTGGAACACCGTAGGATTAACTGACTTCAGGCCTTACTTCAAACTCCGCCGGACAGTTAATTATAGGTTGGCTGTCTACCTTAAATTTCCTAAGAAGACATAGGGGGCAACATTGGGAGAGGGGCGTCTCTAGGGTCCCGGAAGACCTCCAAGCCTTCCCATCATACGGGTGTGTCCTAGCCAAAACATACTGGGGGAGGAGAAACTAGTAACATCTAAAACTGAAGAGAGAGAGAGAGAGCTGTAGAGAACGAATGAACGAGAACAGCAGTTGTGAGGACTAGTCCGAATGCTCAGCGGGGTAGGACTACAACACACAGGCGCTAGTGGTAGTCAATGATTTCCATCTGCGAAGGGAACTCTGGATGTGCCCATCGGACCGGCCGGTCTCTGATAGCCCTGTTAAACGTGCTCTGGATTGAGGATCCTGAAGTCTTCAGTAAAGAGGTAAAGAGACTGCAACCCTGTGTCCTCGTTATTGCCTGCACCTCACACCATCACTATCCACCCTACTGGGAAGCCCTGGGGACACACTTCACCTGTGGGAAGTTATACCATCCAGCTGCCATTCCATCACCCCAGCGGACTCCACAGCAGCGTCGGTCACCCTGACCGAACACCACAGGTGGCGTCACGAACCCCTGACAGACTGTACTACCACCTCCATTGGACGCCCCTTAACAGGGTCGCGGACCGGGCCTAGCCACCGTGACAGCATCAGCACCGAACCAGAGAGGCCCGGTACCGAGAACCCATGGCCCTGTGTCTGGGGGCAATTCAACTTGGCGTCATGAACATGATCGTACTTAAGCCTGAAGAATTGGGTCATGTGTACCTTGGAACTGTGATTGAAACGTGTTGGACTGTGATTTATTGCTAAGACTGTGTATTGCTATCTACCGCAACGGTTCCGCCGAAACTGCCGCCATTGCAGCGCCACGAGGAGCGCAAGAGAAGAAGAAGGGCGTGGAAGTGGGCGTGAGTAAGCTGGAGAGCACGAAAGATAATGGCCGCCCAGTCTAAACATTGCTGTATCCTGAGGGCATGTCCGTCAGCGGCTGAGATCCGCCTCCTCATTCTCCATGGAGGGTGGAGACAATGGAGACGGGACAGCCCTCGGAAAAGAGCCCGGGAAGAAGACCCAGAGGAGGAGACAAAGATGGCGATGTCCAGGACACCGCATGGCGACAACCCGGCCAGGCAGCGACCTGCATCCCCTGCAACGACTTCGGAGTCATCACCGCTGCAGAGACATCACATCGCGGAGCAGCCGGAGGGAAAACCCGGCGGATGGATGCCCGTCGGTGGGATGTCCGCGGCCGAAGCCCGGCATCTGGCGCGCTGCCTGAAGGCCCAAGCTCGTGTGAGTTCCCGATTGGGCCACCCGACAGAGATTCGCCTGTCGCCCATGTCTCCTCCTTTACCCGCTGCGGCCGCAGCGGACCCCCGAACCCGGCCAAGGGATTGTGTACCGCAGGGGTCGGATCTGAAGATCCTGACGGTGACTGAGCATCAGCGACGCCTGGTGGCGGCCCGGAGGAAGCAACCTCGACCCGCGATCATTGTCAACCTCACGGAGGAAGTGGAGGTCTTGCCGTCGCACTGGGGAGTGGTGGTCTTCTACAACCCCAAGGAGGAGAGGGGGGTCATCCAGGAGATTGGAGAGTCCCTGCAGGTCCATGTTGACTGGAGCGAGATGGAGCCGTGTTGGGGAACGGTCGAAGACCGCGACTTAAGACCTGGAGATGCGGTAACTTATACCCGATGGTCGAGGGGGGCCGGCTGGATGGCCAGGGGCATTCAGCGGTGCGCAGTCCTCCAGTTCGCAGCTGGGATCCCGGATGATGATGAGGTCCCCGCTGCGGATCGCCGGGCTGACCAGGCCCAGCATGAGACTGTGGATCCCACCCGTGCTCAGTGGAGAGGAGTGGTCTGCGAGGTAAGACCACAACCTTCACAGAACTAAACCTCGAAACCCCGATATATGTACATAAGTTATTTAACTGTTTCCTGCTGCTACCTTAAACCCGTCCAGGGTTAACTCCTAGGGATCCCTTTGTTTACCCGGGATCCCTATTGTTTTCTATTTCTTTTTCTACTGTTGCACAAAGTTCATCCTTGTTTTAAAGACTGCCGGATCATGGACGGTGAATGATTCAGAACTGCTTTGTATATAGTTTGCACCTTCTTAAAGGTGCTCCCTACTGGTTTTACAAGCAAAAGAAGACTTTGCGAAGACATGATGCAGAAGGTCTTGCTTGCAGTGAACTTGCAGACAGAGAGAGAATCTGCACTAGAGACTTGGGTCCCTCTTAAAGGGAATGTTTACACGATTGCCTTAATAAAAGTTGAAACGTTAATAATGTTGAAAATTTAGAAAGTTTGATAATGTTGACAGAGACTGAGGACAGGAAAGCTTGAAAGTGAACCCGTAGGGGTTAGAGAGAGAGTCCCCCTGAGAACTGTAGAAAGATGGTCGGTACAATGACAGTAGGCCCAGCCAAGGAGCTAGGTGGTCCTGCATTGGGGAAGTTAGAACGGAAAGAAAGTTGAGTTATTTATATAGCATTTTATAGTAGGCCTTTAGTAGGTTCAGTGTATACACCCTTAAAGGAAAAGTTAACTTATTGTTCAAAAGTTTGCACTTGGTAGAATACCCGGCTGGGTACTGAGAGTTATTTATAGTAAAAATGTTATTTAAAAAAAATATTTAATCCTGTTTTTGTTTGTAACGTTCAAGTGTCCTTACCTCCCATAAAGGGAAGCACCTTTTCTATTTACTTGTTCTAAGCATTTCAAAAATGTTGTATGTCTTTTGCTGTATTATATTGTTGTTCTTCTTCCCAGTCCAGGAGTACTGGATTTAACTGGGGGGGGAGTGCAGCACCCCAGAGACCTGGTCGTTGCAGTATGGCACTCTGCCGCTAAGGAGAGTGGCGGTACGTCTGATGGCACTAAGGAGTTCTCCTGACCAGGTATCACCAGAACACATTACACTTCACACTCCGGCCACTAGGGGGAGAAAAAGGCTTTATTTATTGGGCCACTCCTCACATTGGTAAAACTAGGGGCTGGGGAGGAAGTTAGTGAGAAGCTGACTGGGTTGGAACCAGGCAACATCCCGTGGCAGGGGGTGTTGCAGGGAGAAGGCACAGGGGGGGTCCCTGTCAGGCGTGGGAACCTGGCAGGTGCCTAGCGAACAGAACGTAACGGAACCGCGCCTGCAACCCTGCGGCGGTATCCAGGAGAGAGACACGAAGGGAAGGATATTGTGGAACAGTGTAAACGAGATCAAGCACAAAGGAGAGCCAGTAAGAGTCGTGCCGAGAGAGAGAGGCAACATCTTACTGAGGCGCGTAGTCGGTGGCCGGAACACCGTAGAAGTAACTGACTTCAGGCCTTACTTCAAACTCCGCCGGACAGTTAATTATAGGTTGGCTGTCTACCTTAAATTTCCTAAGAAGACATAGGGGGCAACATTGGGAGAGGGGCGTCTCTAGGGTCCCGAAAGACCTCCAAGCCTTCCCGTCATACGGGTGCGTCCTAGCCAAAACATACTGGGGGACGAGAAACTAGTAACATCTGCAACTGAAGAGAGAGAGAGGTGTAGAGAACGAACGAACGAGAACAGCAGTTGTGAGGACTATTCCGAATGCTCAGCAGGGTAGGACTACAACACACAGGCGCTAGTGGTAGGCAACGATTTCCATCTGCGAAGGGAACTCTGGATGTGCCCATCGGACCGGCCGGTCTCTGATAGCCCTATTAATCTGGATTGAGGATCCTGAAGTCTTCAGTAAAGAGGTAAAGAGACTGCAACCCTGTGTCCTCGTTATTGCCTGCACCTCACATCATCACTATCCACCCTACTGGGAAGCCCTGGGGACACACTTCACCTGTGGGAAGTTATACCATCCAGCTGCCATTCCATCACCCCAGCGGACCCCACAGCAGCGTCGGTCACCCTGACCGAACACCACAGGTGGCGTCACGAACCCCTGACAGACTGTACCACCACCTCCATTGGACGCCCCTTAGCAGGGTCGCGGACTGGGCCTAGCCACCGTGACAGCCTCAGCACCGAACCAGAGAGGCCCGGTACCAAGAACCCGTGGCCCTGTGTCTGGGGGCGATTCACATACACCCGTACACCTTGACTGACAGCTTGCTCTGCACAGTATCTGTGCAAAGTGTGTCTGCAGAGCAGGCTATCTATCAACGTGCAGGTGAGTGATTACAGCACACTCAATGTACAATGTTACAGCTCCTGGCACCACCCCTATGACTGGAAGCAAACAGCTGAGAACATCGCTTAATTTTCTCCCTTTAATTGCTGTTCCAATTACACTATATAATAAAATGCATTATTTTAGGTTGCTAATGCCACTATTAAGTCTGCTGTAACACGTTACAATGACACAGCAACCTGAAACACTAAGTGACCAAACATTACAGGGTTAAGCCCTACATCAGGCACTTTACTGTAGCTCAATACTGATGGAGATAAAACATAGAGCATGAATAATTTAGTCCAGGTGAGTCCCCTTAAGGCGCTAATGCCGGAGCCGACTTCCTTTTTTGGCTGACTGCTGGAGGGAAGCTGGCAGCCGTTCAGCTAGGAATCCACTGTACTGACTCCGTTCACACAGATTCTCTTTTTGACATGAACTTCTTGTGACTTGTTATATCTTTTGCATCAGCCTAAGTTTATTGATGCTAGATATTCATTACTTAAAAAATGGATCTTACATTTATGAGTAGATAACAGGGTGGTCTGAAACTAATATTGATTTTCATTATAAATTCCTTTATTTTAATAATATAATAGTTTTTGCAATATGGTTTATTTAAAAGGTCCCTACCCTTGCCTCTGTAATCTAACTGCTTTATTTATTTATTAATTTTCCTATTTCCGTTTTAAAGAGTCTTCATTCGAGAACCCCCAGGGCATGCTGGGATACTGAAACAAGATGTCACCAGGGAGCAGAGACTGCGGTCACTGTGTGAGGGAACGCCAGGGCCGTAGTCGTGGCTGAGACTATCTGCTTACACGCGCCCTGGCCTCCCGCCACATGCAAACAATGTACACTTTTTAGCGTACCTTCAGCTACATCATCTGCACCGTCAGGCTCCTCTCTGAGCTGCCTAAGTTCTGCTGCTGGTGATGTTGCACAAATAGAGACAGAGTTCACGTTCAACTTTAAACAGATAACTTTACTGGTTTCTTCTCTCAGCACATCCATGTCTTTTGCAGCATCCACATAAGATACCATATAGTACATATCCTTCGCTTTCCCTGTGCTTGTTCCTATGTCCTTCACTTCATATCCGGGAAGTCCCGTCCCGCATGGTAACACGGCGTCCTCCCTGTCTGGCTTGACTACCCTTAGGTTGACTACCCTTAGGTTGACTCCCCTTAGGAGTTCCCCTGTCCGTTTCGACTCAAGACAAAAGGGCGTCTGCCCAAGTAGCAAGCTGCCACATTTTTAGGAGCGACCTGCCTTACTGTCCTGCTGTGACTGTTACTGTAGCTTTTGCTCTCACTACCACTGTCACCGTTTCTTTCTCTGCCACTGTCACTGCTGCACTTTTGGCCTGATGGCCCTGAACAGCTGGGTCCCTTGCTTCAACATCGCGGGGGCCCACTCTGTTGCCCCAGGCTCTAGAGCCCTCCGGGACTGCCTGGGCTCTCAGGCCCTCCTGAGTTGTCTCAGCTCCCTGGCTACACAGACTAAAAGCAGGAAGCTCTCTATCTTATCCCACAGTTGGCCCCTCCTATGTTAACTATTTACTCTACCCTGTATCCTAATGTGTCCCCATCTAGTGGACTAACTTACTTATTGCACTTTCCCTAACTTTGCAATAGACAGCATATACATAGAGCAGGATACAGGAACATGACAATAAATATAGAGTAAAACATGCATTACAACTCACATTTATACATTGCATTAACTTGAAAAAGGGGAGGGGTACAAGTCAGTCCTGGTACACCCCTTACAACTGCCACAGCCTCTGTCCCCACCCTGAAGCGAAGCATCACCAGAAATATACGTTTCAGGGGTTGGGATAGTCCCAGATCTACTGATAATGAGTCAGTTGTCAATTCTGATGAATGCTCAGTACGAACTCCCTTCCTAATGTGCAATATTCTTTTCAATGCATAGTGATGGTGCACTCCCTCACAACCTGTAATGAGAAGTGACGAGCTGGCAAGAGAGTGCACTGTCAGTGAACATTCTACAGCGAGAATGTGGTGAGCAGAGACCAGCCCTGCCCTTGAAAACTATTACATTATTAATATTAATAGACATTTCAATATTAGTTTTGGATCATCCTTTTAAGTGTATTAAATAGGTTTGGGGGCTCTGCATAAATTTCTGCTCTAAATAAATGAAAGTCATTATGCAGTTTTAGCAAGAAATCAAGCCTTTTCCCTCACTTATTTTTTTTCTGGTGGCTTTGATTCAATGTCTACAGACAAACAGGTTCTATGTTAGAGAGCAGATCTGTTATATATCTACTTTATGCACAATAAAATATTCCCCTGGTTCGGCAAGGAAAATATATTTGGATTGTGTAAAGCGATAAAACAATTTCAGTATAGCAGCTAACAGCACAGTTGGTAAACCACCACATCCAGTAGTGAAAAAATGTTCAAGGCAGTGATTCATCTCGTCAGGCGTTTTGTCTGCACTTCTTGATGGAGTATGCACTAAATGGCTGTTAATAAGGACTCACACAGACGTCTGTGTATCCCGAGCCAATCACGGACAGCAATGCATGGACTGGCTGCAGGTCTAGAAACAGAAATATATGAAGCTGTCATGCACCATTTTGGAGACCAGAGGTATGTCCGTGCATTGTGATCTGTGTTTGGACCAAGATCCACGGACGTCTGCGTGAGCCCTAAATTTGAGGCATCTTTCAGCTGACGTGCACAACCACAAGAAATTCACTGTGATAAGGGTCTAGCATAAACTTCTGTAATCATTTTTTCACACTTTTTAATTTTTTTTTTACAGAATTGGCAAAAAAATTAAAATACCGTATATACTCGAGTATAAGCCGACCCGAGTATAAGCCGACCCCCCTAATTTTGCCACAAAAGACTGGGAAAACTTATTGACTCGAGTATAAGCCTAGGGTGGGAAATGCAGCATTTACCGGTGAATTTCAAAAATAAAAATAGATCATTATTGCCCCATAGCTGTGCCATATAGTGCTCTGCACCGTTCATATTTCCCCATAGCTCTGCCATATAGTGCTCTGCACCGTTCATATTGCCCCATATCTGCCCCATATAGTGCTCTGCACTGTTCATATTGCTCCACATCTGCCCCATATAGTGCTCTGCACTGTTCATATTGCCCCATATCTGCCCCATATAGTGCTCTGCACTGTTCATATTGCCCCATATCTGCCCCATATAGTGCTCTGCACTGTTCATATTGCCCCATATCTGCCCCATATAGTGCTCTGCACTGTTCATATTGCTCCATATCTGCCCCATATAGTGCTCTGCACTGTTCATATTGCCCCATATCTGCCCCATATAGTGCTCTGCACTGCTCATATTGCCCCATATCTGCCCCATATAGTGCTCTGCACTGTTCATATTGCCCCATATCTGCCCCATATAGTGCTCTGCACTGTTCATATTGCTCCATATCTGCCCCATATAGTGCTCTGCACCGTTCATATTGCCCCATATCTGCCCCATATAGTGCTCTGCACTGTTCATATTGCCCCATATCTGCCCCATATAGTGCTCTGCACTGTTCATATTGCTCCATATCTGCCCCATATAGTGCTCTGCACCGTTCATATTGCCCCATATCTGCCCCATATAGTGCTCTGCACTGTTCATATTGCCCCATATCTGCCCCATATAGTGCTCTGCACTGTTCATATTGCCCCATATCTGCCCCATATAGTGCTCTGCACCGTTCATATTGCCCCATAAATGCTCGGTATAAATGTGTGCCGCCGCTGCTGCTGCTGCAATAAAAAAAAAAAAAAGCCATACTCACCTCTCTTGATTGCAGCTCCCAGCGTCCGGTCCCGGCGTCTCCCCGCTCTGACTGATCAGGCAGAGGGCGCCGCGCACACTATATGCGTCATCGCGCCCTCTGACCTGAACAGTCAGAGCGCAGATAGACGCCGGGAAGATGGAGCGGCGCCCGGCGGCTGGAACGCGGACAGGTGAATATTACATACCTGGTCCCGACGTCCGGCTCCCCCTGCCGTCCCACGGTCTTCTGTGCCGCAGCCTCTTCCTCTATCAGCGGTCACCATTACCGCTGATTAGAGAAATGAATAGGCGGCTCCACCCCTATGGGAGGTGGAGCCGCTTATTCATTTCTCTAATGAGCGGTCCCACGTGACCGCTGAAGAGGGGAAGAAGCTGCAGCACAGAAGACCGTGGGACGGCAGGGGGAGCGCCAGGATCGCTGGGACTAGGTAAGTATGCCTCAGCGCCCTCTCCCCCTCACCCGCCGACCCCACCGCTACCGTGACTCGAGTATAAGCCGAGAGGGGCACTTTCAGCCCAAAAATTTGGGCTGAAAATCTCGGCTTATACTCGAGTATATACGGTAAGCAATTTTTTTGTGCAACTTGCACACATATTTGTGTAATATGCTTAGGAAATTGGCTGCTTAAAGAAGCACTCCATTCAAAATTTTTATCCTCTTATTTTGCAGTTATCATATAATACAGCACTTAAAATTGCTAATTTTCCCTTCTAGCCAGATAATTCATCTCTTTTTCTCTACTCTATATAGAAATAGGAAGTCTCTTGTCCTTGCAGAAATCATTCCCCTCTTCAACTCCTGACATCGCTGCTCCCCCCCACCAGGGACTTTTGCAATGACTCATGACTCATACAGGGAAAATTGACCTCCTGTTTCTACATAGAGCTTAGAAGGATTCAGCTAGTCGGTTTTTAATCTCATGATGTCGTAGACCTAATGGAAAAGAAAAGAATTAGCTGGGTAGAAGAGAATAATAAGTACACAGTGCTGTATAAAATGATGACTACAGTATATAGCAGCTTCGGAGCATGCGCTCATAGGATATGAAGTTGGGACGTACACCCAGATTCAGTGCCCATACCCAGAAAGCTGAGAGTCATTGTGCAATCGCGGGATCTGCTGGGAGATTTCGGTGACGTAGGGAGCAGTGAAGGGAAGGAATTATAATGTAATGGGTGTGGAGAATTTTAAAAAGGCATTTAACTGACCTGACTGAGAAGCTAGAGATCCCCACCCCTATGCCTGAAACAGAATGTATGTGGGGCAATCATCAAAGTATAAAAAGTGATTTTTGCGATAAATACCGGGATGTTTTGTTTGAGAAAAACATGTTAGTGATGCAATGTGAATTGCAATAAGACATTGGGGGCAGTTTAACAGCAAAAAAGGACGTGACAGGTTCCCTTTAACAGTCATTTTGGGAATAGGAGAATCTTGCAGTCTCTGAGGAAGACTGCAATAAGAAATACAGGAGGAGAAGCTGTAATATACATTTTTATGTGCCACAAAATCAAGTCAACAACAGATTTGTTAAAGAGAATCTGTCACCAGGTTTTTGCTATGATACCTGAGAGCAGCTGTCACGCAGTGACTGTACGTCATTAGGAAACAGTCCCTAGGACTAGATCCCTAACTATCCCTACTCCCAATGGTACCTCTAAGGCCGGCGTCACACACAGCGTAAAACAATACGGTCCGTATATTACGGCCGTAATACGCTGAAAAGTCCCGAAAAAAGTGGTCCGTAGCTCCTCCGTAGGCAGGGTGTGTCAGCGTTTTTTGCGCATGGCATCCTCCGTATGTAATCCGTATGGCATCCGTACTGCGTGGTTTTCTCGCAGGCTAGCAAAACCAACATACCGCTATAGAAGTGATCCATGTGTCCCAAAAAGAAAAGAAAATATATATATACTGTCTATATATATATATATATATATATATATATGTCAGTAGACACATATATTAGAGAGAAAAGCCGGTAATTCAGTGCGGTGTACAGTAAAATCACACTGACAGCTTACAGTAGAATAGGTAGAATAAATGTGTACACATAGAATAGGTATATATATATATATATGTCCCTGGCTTTCTAGGTAATTTCCCACGATCTATGAACAGCCAGCAGAGGGCGCCTCACCGCAAATGAAGCTAAATATAGATCATTGATCTATTTTTAGCCTCATTCCCAGGGGTTTTGCAGCGAGGAGCAGCGTGCATTAGCACAGCTCCTTGCTGCAAAATGTTTTAACCCCTTCAGAAGGATTTACATCGTTGGACGTTACAGATCTGCGGAGGGTAAGTATATTGTTGGTTTATTATGTTTTTTTACTCACAGAACGAGGGTCTTCAGTGACTGGATTGGGCGTCGAATAAAATACTGCAACAACCATTGTTTTTATTTCATTAAAATAATTTTAAAAAATGTGTTTGTGTTTTATTTAACCCTTTACTAGTATTGGATTAATAATGGATAGGTGTTATAATTGACGCCTCTCCATTATTAATTAGGCTTAATGTCACCTTACAATAGCAAGGTGGCATTAACCCTTCATTACCCCATATCCCACCGCTACACGGGAATGGGAAGAGAGTGGCCAAGTGCCAGAATAGGCGCATCTTCCAGATGTGCCTTTTCTGGGGTGGCTGGGGGCAGATATTTTTAGCCAGGGGGGGCCAATAACCGTGGACCCTCTCCAGGCTATTAATATCTGCCCTCAGTCACTGGCTTTACTACTCTGGCGGAGAAAATTGCGCGGGAGCCCACGCCAATTTTTTCCGCCATTTAACCCTTTATTTTAAGAGCTAGAACGGCCAAATTTTGCAGATACACACTACTGACATTAGTAGTGTGGAATCTGCAAAAAAAATGGAGAGAAGACATGGTTTACTGTATGCAAACCATGTCTCAAATCATGTCGGGTTTTAGGAAGGAGAAGGAAAAAGCCGGTAATTGAATTACCGGCTTTCAAGCTGTCTAGCGCTGGAATAAATATTAATATATATACATATATGTGTCTAATGACATATATATATATATATATATACCTATTCTATGTGTACACATTTATTCTACCTATTCTACTGTAAGCTGTCAGTGTGATTTTACTGTACACCGCACTGAATTACCGGCTTTTCTCTCTAACAGCGCTGCGTATTTCTCGCAAGTCACACTGCTTGTCCGTGTGTAATCCGTATTTTTCACGCTTCCATAGACTTTCATTGGCGTATTTCTTGCGCAGTACGGTGACAAACGCAGCATGCTGCGATTTTGTACGGCCGTAGAAAGCCGTATAATACTGATCAGTAAAATACGGCAAATAGGAGCAGGGGCATAGAGAATAATTGTGCCGTATTTTTTGCGAGTTTTACGGACGTAGATTCTGCGCTCTTACGTCCGTAAAACTCGCAAGTGTGACGCCGGCCTAAAGGTGAGGAGGTTTGGGCTAGCAGCCTTAATGTTCTCCTGTTATTCCCTAAGCTGTCTCCTCCCCCTCTCCCAGTAGGCCTGGGACAGAAATGCTAGTGTATCAAGACAGACAGGTATAATGGATCGCCCCCGCATAAGGGCAATGGGGTACTCGGTACCGGGTCCTTCAGTTCCCTCGGCTGGGATGTCACGGTAGCCCGACCCGGACCGTGGCCCTATGAGGGGCGCCCAATAAAAGGGGTTGGAGTTTGTAGATGATGGTAGTGTTCGTGACACCACCTGTGGTGTTCGGTCAGGGTGACCGACGCTGCTTAGGGGTCCGCTGGGGTGATGGAATGGCAGCTAGATGGTATACCTTCCCACAGGTGAAGTATATCCCCAGGGCTTCCCAGAAGTGTAGATTATGATGGTGGATGGTGCAAGGCATGGTAAATAACGAGGACACAATGGGTGCAGTCTCTTTACCTTTACTGAAGGCTTCAGCATCCACAGTCTAGGGTGCTGGATGACAGGGTCGGCAGAGTCCGGCCGGTCTGATGGCAATTCCAGAGTCCCTCTATCCAGGTGGAAATCAGTAGCCTTCCCCTTGCGCACAGTAATGTAGTAGGTCCCTACGTGCATTAGCTCCCTTAGGGTCCTCACTCTTGTTACTCTTCTCTCTGTCCCCCGCATGGATAGGACAAACCCATAAGATGGTGGTGGCCTGAGGCTATTTTATAGGGACCCTAGCGTCGCCCCTCCATCGCGTTGCCATCTTGTCTGCTTAGGTTCTTAGGTCGGGCAGCCAACTTGGAATCGACTGTCCTGCTGGTCTCTGAAGTAAAGCGGAGAGTCTATTACTCCCTCGGTGTTCCGGCTCAGTGGGAGGCAGCCTGCTTCTAGCTGGTCTCCCACTGGTGTTATACTCCTGTTGCTACGACTTCTGTGCTCACTCACTACGGCACACTTCCTTTCTTGTCCTTCCTTAGGAGGCTGCCGCATGGGTTGCAGGCGCAGCTCCGTGTCCTTCTTTCCTTTCCTGGGCCGAGCCCAGTCTGCTCCTCTCCTCTCCTCCTGGCTTCCTCCTTCTCCAACTGCCTAACTTCCTAACCAAACCCCCAGTTTTACAGAAGTGTGAGGAGTGGCCTAATAGATAGAACCTTTTGCTCCCCCTGGTGGCCAGCGTGTGAAGTGTGTGTGTGGCTGTGATACCTGGCAGGGTAAACTCCTTTGGTGCCATCAGATGTAACATCGCTCCCCCTGGTGGAAGAGCGACATTACTGCAATGACCAGGACTCTGGGGCGCTGCAATAACATAAACAGAACAGGCTATAGATGTGTTTGGCGCATGCGTAGTAATCGTACGTACGGCCATTCTATTTGCACTCTAGTTTGCCTAGTGGCGTCACGTCCGGTTTCCAGGACGCCAGCAAATTGTATGATGTTTTCATGCCGCCTTTCTCCAGTTCTTCTCTATTGATAAGGTACACACTGGATCTGTATATATGCGCTCTGACGCATGCGCAGTAGTTGTATGCGCGGCCATATTGGTACTCGCATTTTGGCCGGCTATAGATGTGTTTTGCGCATGCGCAGTAATCGTACGTACGGCCATATTGGTACGCGCACTTTAGCCTGTTTAGTGGCGTCACGTCCGGTTTCCGGGACGCTAGTAAGTTGTATGATGTCTCCATGCCGCTTCTTTCTCCAGCTGCCTGGAGTTTTCCGTTGATAAGGTACACACTGGATCTGTATATATAAGTAGTTAATCGTCCATACAGGCACTTGCTCCTGACGAAGCCACGCTAGGTGGCGACACGCGTTGGGCCTCCTGCCCCCTGGACCTCTGGTGATAGGTGGTTATGGTCATGCTCCCTCTACATGGTTACATGTGTCTAGCCTGACACAGTCTCGTGATTTTCACCTGCTATATGTGCGCACCTATTAGCTATAGAACTTTATGGGGTTTGGTATATATGCTGGGGTTTGTCTATCACATCTATGCAATTTATGGTATTTGACTATGTCACCAGTCTGACCAGCCCACGGTGCGCATATGGTTATGGATATGTGTACATGGTAATATTCATCCAGCACCGGTTCCATCATTTATCTATCCATTATATGGGAGATATTGTGTGCATATTTTTGTTATAACATAATGTATGTCTGTATCCATATAATGACAACTTTACTACATTGACATTATGTTCTAGGCCATGCTGTTATAAGTGTTTGAGACCTATTTACAGGTTATACATATTTTTGTATTAAGTTGTATCCATTACCACATAAGTTGTATAATTGTATCTTGCACAGTGTGCTTATTATCTGTATATTCTAGTATATTTATCTTATTCACCATGTCCAGGGGTGGTGGTTCCTTTTTTGGTACCCAGGACTCATTTGAGTTGAGGTTTTAAATGTTTTTAACTGTCGGTGTTTGTGTGGTTTTTTTGGTTGACTAATAAATTACATCTTTATTATACGAGTGGTGGTCCCCATTTCATAGCTTGATGCTGCTTCTCTTCTGCTTTAATTGTACTTAGATTGTCAAGCTTTGGTTGACCCCCCTTCTTATTCTCGAGTGTGATCCCCAGATGGATGGTGCCCTCCACCCCCTTTGTGTATAACATAAACAGAACACTCACCAAAATTAGTGCGGAATATAGAGAGGGATAGGAATGTACAAACCAAATGGGAATAGAACAAAGAGGAAAGTATACACCCAAAAGAGCAAGCACCAGTCTCCAGCAGCAACAACAATCTCAAATTCAGCACAGTGTCTCCAAGGAGCTGGGAAGCAAAGCTTTCACTGGCAAGGAAGAGAAGGTCTGACTAGATTTTATAGGGAGAGGAAATGACCAGGTCAGGAACAGCTGTGAGATGCAGCTGCAAGTTTTAACCAGCAGAGAAAGAGTCGTTAAACTCTTCAGCACCAAAGGAAACTAAATCCATTTAATATGAAACACAAACGCACAGGCAAAATGGAAGGTCTGCAAATCACAATACGAAGTGACTCGTGACAGCAGCATAATGTAGGGGCAGATATCCTGATTCCAGCAATGTGTCTCTTACTGGTCTGCTTGGTTTTGATAAAATCACTTTTGTTTCTGCTGCAGATCTACCAATTATCCGAAAGCTGAGCTTTGTATAACCCCATCCACCCCATTCTGTGTACACTGTGCATAGGCAGGAAGCTGTTAATCAGTGGCAAAGTTACACAGAGCAGGAACCGGATAAATAGACCTCTGGAATCAAGGTCTCTACCCTTACATGATGCTGTGCTCCAATAAAACAGAAAATACCTAGTGACAGATTTCCTTTAAAATAAATATAATGTGGCCAACCCTATAAAAATTAAATTTTTTCTCTTCCGACTAAATAGACTTTGTCTTTGTCACTGTTCTCAGTCTCCCATTAGTACGTCGTACCTATTTAATTCTATATTGTTTGGTGAGAAATATTCTAACTTGATTCAATAAGAATTTGGAATGCAATTCTAAGTGATCCCAGACACTTGGCATTAGCTCCCATACCTGATTCTTGGCAAAGGAAGACACTTTGAAGAAGCATGATATTCTTATTAAAGTTCACTCCTGTTTAAAACAATTGCATATTCTCTTTTATCTTAAGAGGGAGCTGTCACCATGAAAATGCCGGCCAATCTGCAGGCACCATGTTATAGAACAGGGGCGCTCAGTGGATTGATAAATAGTTTTGTGTGTATTCAGTATAACCCACGATTTATTCATTTAATCGTCCGCTCTTTCTGGCATTCTCGGTCCCATCAGTGACTGACAGCTGTCTCCCTATACACACTTATACACAGACAGCTGTCAGTCACTGATAGGACTGCTCTATAACATGGCGCCTGCAGGTTGGATGGCATTTCCATCTTTTCTATCTGCCATCAGTTTATTTTTTTAATGATATAGTTCAGAAGGCTGTTTTTTTCCATCATGTCCAAAGTACAGTGCACCAACCAAACCAGAGATGGATGGTATCTGGGCTCTAAATCCAAAACAAGTATTACCAAATACTACACAAATAACATCAGCTACATGTTTCATAAAAGGGTTTCCCCCGAAATAAAGAAAATAAAAACACATTATTATAAATAAATTGTTAAATATTTTTAATAATTTATGCTGATCTTGTCTACAGGGCAATAAAACTTATTCAAAATGGCTGCCATCATGTTACTTAACACAAAACCCATCCTAAAGACAAAGCAGGATGGATTATGTGAATAGAGAAAGCAATAAGCAGAAAGGAGGGAATGTATGAAGATGATCAAAGATGAGATAACATTTCTGCTGAAGCACAGGCAGCAAGGTCAGAAGTTATGAGGAGTGAGGAGGACAAACGGGAGGAGATGAAAGCTGTGGGAGATGTTTTTTCCGAACAGTGAACACGAGAAGCACTTATGTTCTTCTAGAGGATGACATCTCTGACACCCTGAATCTTGTCTTGTCCTTTCCTTCCTCCTCTCTACTCACAACTTCCAATCTTGCTGCCTGTGCTTCAGCTGAGATGTTATATCCGGTGTCTCTCCATAGAAGGCACAAGAGCTTTTTTTACTCACACAAGCCATCTTGTATGTTGAGCGCGGGTAGGGGCAGATTAAGAGTAGCCAGGGCCCGGGGCAGTTTAGAAGGCGTGGTCCCCGGTATTCGATGTATCACGTGATATGTCATATGATCCCCTTAGCTAAATCATGTGATAGGTCATGAGATTAGCACATAGGCACTCTGGTGCACATCTGTAGATGGAAAATGATAAAGAACATGACAAATGTTTCCCTTATGTACAGCACTATAAACAACATAGCACTATACAAAATAGAGTAGGGTGAGAGATTAATTTTCCCAAGGGGCCACAAGAGAGACCGTGACTATTGTGGAGGTGGAACCGATAAGCTGAAATTAATTTTGCTCAATATTAATATTTAATTGTATGACTTTAAGGGAAGCTGTCAGAAACCCCGCGCCCCAGAACCACCAGCAGTTGTGTCTATATAGATAAATTCCCTGCCTAACAGTCCCCACTCCCCATATTACTTTACACGGATCTTTTGAAAAAGTGTTTCTAAAGCCCGTTTATGATATGTAAAGGAGTACTTTGACTAGTCGATGGGGCGTTAGTGTCCCCAGACTAGTTGGCTCAATTAGATGCTATCACGCTCCTGTGGGTGTGATAACATAACTTTCAAGCACTGGCGTCATCATTGGCTATAATTACCTTGCGCATGCGCACCGCTTCTTTCCCTCACTGCATTCATCCTCTGAAGCTGGGTGTACGCATGCCGGCTTCAGAGAGGCGCAATGCACATGATTGGAAGTGAAGTAGACTGAGGGAACGCAGCTGTACGCATGCGCGAGGTATATATAGCGCTGGCACCGTCGCTTGTAAGTTATGTTATCACGCCCACAGAGTCATGATAACAAGCAATCAATAACAACAAGCTGATGAAGAGAATGCCAAGAGTGTGCAAAGCAGTCATCAAAGCAAAAGGTGGCTACTTTGAAGAACCTAGAATATGACATAATTTCAGTTGTTTCACACTTTTTTGTTAAGTATATAATTCCACATGTGTTAATTCATAGTTTCGATGCCTTCAATGTGAATGTACAATTTTCATAGTCATGAAAATACAGAAAAATCTTAAAATGAGAAGGTGTGTCCAAACTTTTGGTCTGTACTGTATACATATATATACCGTATATACTTGAGTATAAGCCAAGAATTTCAGCCCATTTTCTTAGGCTGTAATTGCCCCTCTTGGCTTATACTCGAGTCATACCCAGGGGTCGGCAGGGGAGGGGGAGCGGCAGCTGTTATGATCTGGTGGTTTAGGAGCAACATGGGACGAGCTCTGAAGGAAGTGGTACCTGTACTGACCGCAGTCCCTAAGCTCAACACAACACTAGAAGTAGCCGTTGGATGCTCCTGACACTCCCTAGGCACCTCGTCACAGCCTGAGAACTAACTACCCCTAAAGATAGAAACAGGAAAACTATCTTGCCTCAGAGAAAATCCCCAAAGGATAGATAGCCCCCCACAAGTAATGACTGTGAGTGGAGAGGGAAAAGACATACACAGAATTAAACCAGGATGAGCACAGGAGGCCAGTCTAGCTAGATAGATAGGACAGGATGGAATACTGTGCGGTCAGTATAAAACACTACAAAAAATCCACAAAGAGTTTACAAAAATCTCCACACCTGACTAAAGGTGTGGAGGGTAAATCTGCTTCCCAGAGCTTCCAGCTACACAGAATTAATTCATACTGACAAGCTGGACAAACATAGAAAGCACAGAACGGATAAGTCCACAACCTGTGGACAGAAAAGAGCAAGCAAGGACTTAGCTTTGCTGAACTTGTCAGGATAACAGGGAAATCCAAAGAGATGTGAATCCAACCAGGAACCATTGACAAGTGGCACTGGCTGAAGAGAGAGCCAGGCATAAATAGCCGAGCAGAAAGACAATCAGAGGAAGCAGCTGCAGACTGCTAAATCCAAGGAGCAGCCATACCACTTAAAACCACCGGAGGGAGCCCAAGAGCAGAACTCACAAAAGTGCCACTTACAACCACCGGAGGGAGCCCAAGAGCGGAATTCACAACAGGCAGCTGTGTGATAATACTCACCTGCTCCTGGCGCGGTGTCTCTGGTTCCCGGCCCCGGCAGCTTCTTCCTGTAGTGAGCGGTCACATGGTACCTCTCATTACAGTAATATGGACCCAACTCCACTCCCATAGGGGTGGAGCCGCATATTCATTACTGTAATGAGCGGTACCATGTAACCGCTTACTACAGCAAGAAGCTGCCGTCGCCGGGGAACAGACGTGAAGGGACCGTGCCAGGAGCAGGAGAGTATGACGGGGGCAGTGCGCGATATTCACCTGCTCCCCGTTCCACCGTCAGCGCCGCTGCGTCTTCCCCTTCCTCTGCAGTGACGCTCAGGTCAGAGGGCGCGATGACGCGATTAGTGCGCGCCACCCTCTGCCTGAACAGTCGGTGCAGGGGACGGGGAAGACACAGCGGCAGTCTGCGCTGGAACGGGGAGCAGATGAATATAGCAAGTGCCGGGGGCCTGAGAGGTGAGTATGTAATTTTTTATTTTTTTAATCGCAGCAACAGCATATGGGGCAAATATCTGTATGGAGCATCTTATAGGGCCATGTGCAGCATTATATGGGGCAAATATCTGTATGCAGCATCTTATGGGGCCATGTGCAGCATTATATGGGGCAAATATCTGTATGTGGCCATGTGCAGCATTATATGGGGCAAATATCTGTATGGGGCCATGTGCAGCATTATATGGGGCAAATATCTCTATGGAGCATCTTATGGGGCCATAATCCGCATTTGTGGAGCATTATATGGGGCAAATTTGTCTATGGAGCATCTTATGGGGCCATAATCAGCATTTGTGCAGCATTATATGGGGCAAATGTCTGTATGGAGCATCTTATGGAGTCCATCATAAACTGTTGGAGCATTATATGGGGCATATTTTGTATGGAGCATCTTATGGGGCCATCGTGAACTGTATGGAGCATTATATGGGGCTCCTGATTCAATATGGATATTCAAAAACACTTAAAATACTGATGTCTCAATTAATTTTACTTTTATTGGTATCTATTTTTATTTTTTTAAATTTATCAGTAGCAGCTGCATTTTCCACCCTAGGCTTATACCCGAGTCATTACGTTTTCCCAGGTTTTTGTGGCAAAATTAGGGGGGTCGGCTTATACTCGGGTCTGCTTATACTTGAGTATATACGGTATATATTTTTTTCAGCATTCTGACCAGAAAAAAAACCCTAGCAAAGTCCAAGAAGAAACATATATCATGTCCTTGTACAACAAAGAATAACCCTTCAGCACATAGATGGCCAGTCAAGTGGCAGTGCAATTAACACCACAAAACATCCATATACCTCATTGTCATGTTTCTATGAGCTTAGACTATCCTATATATATATATAGACCCTATATGGCCTGACTTGCTGTGTATTTAGCTTAATGGCATCTTCTTCCGATGCGTTCCCCCTCTTTTGGTTCTTCAGGAGTTCATCAGGGAATTCCTTCAATCAGGACAAGAAAAGGAGACCATAAATCATACTGCAATGAGGATAACAGCTCACAGGTCCAGGCAATATGCCCCCACATAGCCCACTACATACAATATGATCCCCACAGAGCCATCCTATATACAATATGAGCTCCTACACAGCCCCATACATACAGTCTGAGTTCACACATAGCCCCCTACGTACAATATAAATCCAATATAGCTCCCTATATACAATATAAGCCCCATATAGCATCCTTTATACATTATGAGCTCGCACATAGCTCCCTATACACAGTATGAGCCCGGACATAGCCTCCTATATGCAGTATGAGCCCCCACATACAGTGGAGCAAAAAAGTATTTAGTCAGTCAGCAATATTGCAAGTTCCACCACTTAAAAAGATGAGAGGCGTCTGTAATTTACATCATAGGTAGACCTCAACTATGGGAGACAAACTGAGAAAAAAAAATCCAGAAAATCACATTGTCTGTTTTTTTATCATTTTATTTGCATATTATGGTGGAAAATAAGTATTTGGTCAGAAACAAACAATCAAGATTTCTGGCTCTCACAGACCTGTAACTTCTTCTTTAAGAGTCTCCTCTTTCCTCCACTCATTACCTGTAGTAATGGCACCTGTTTAAACTTGTTATCAGTATAAAAAGACACCTGTGCACACCCTCAAACAGTCTGACTCCAAACTCCACTATGGTGAAGACCAAAGAGCTGTCAAAGACACCAGAAACAAAATTGTAGCCCTGCACCAGGCTGGGAAGACTGAATGTGCAATAGCCAACCAGCTTGGAGTGAAGAAATCAACAGTGGGAGCAATAATTAGAAAATGGAAGACATACAAGACCACTGATAATCTCCCTCGATCTGGGGCTCCACGCAAAATCCCACCCCGTGGGGTCAGAATGATCACAAGAACGGTGAGCAAAAATCCCAGAACCACGCGGGGGGACCTAGTGAATGAACTGCAGAGAGCTGGGACCAATGTAACAAGGCATACCATAAGTAACACACTACGCCACCATGGACTCAGATCCTGCAGTACCAGACGTGTCCCACTGCTTAAGCCAGTACATGTCCGGGCCCGTCTGAAGTTTGCTAGAGAGCATTTGGATGATCCAGAGGAGTTTTGGGAGAATGTCCTATGGTCTGATGAAACCAAACTGGAACTGTTTGGTAGAAACACAACTTGTCGTGTTTGGAGGAAAAGAATACTGAGTTGCATCCATCAAACACCATACCTACTGTATAGCATGGTGGTGGAAACATCATGCTTTGGGGCTGTTTCTCTGCAAAGGGGCCAGGACGACTGATCCGGGTACATGAAAGAATGAATGGGGCCATGTATCGTGAGATTTTGAGTGCAAACCTCCTTCCATCAGCAAGGGCATTGAAGATGAAACGTGGCTGGGTCTTTCAACATGACAATGATCCAAAGCACACCACCAGGGCAACGAAGGAGTGGCTTCGTAAGAAGCATTTCAAGGTCCTGGAGTGGCCTAGCCAGTCTCCAGATCTCAACCCTATACAAAAACTTTGGAGGGAGTTGAAAGTCCATGTTGCCAAGCGAAAAGCCAAAAACATCACTGCTCTAGAGGAGATCTGCATGGAGGAATGGGCCAACATACCAACAACAGTGTGTGGCAACCTTGTGAAGACTTACAGAAAACGTTTGACCTCTGTCATTGCCAACAAAGGATATATTACAAAGTATTGAGATGAAATTTTGTTTCTGACCAAATACTTATTTTCCACCATAATATGCAAATAAAATGATAAAAAAACAGACAATGTGATTTTCTGGATTTTTTTTTCTCAGTTTGTCTCCCATAGTTGAGGTCTACCTATGATGTAAATTACAGACGCCTCTCATCTTTTTAAGTGGTGGAACTTGCACTATTGCTGACTGACTAAATACTTTTTTGCCCCACTGTAGCCCCTATATAGAGTATGAGCCTCCATATAGCCTCCTATATACACTATGAGTCCCACATAGCTCCCTATATACAGTATAAGCCCCTCTATAGCTTCCTATATACAGTATGAGCCCCAGTATAGCCTAAATACAGTATTAGCCTGCACAGAGCTCCTTATATACAACATGAGCCCTCACATAGCCCTCTATATACAGTACAAGCCTTGACATAGCCTCCTATATACAATCTGAGCCCCATATAGCCTTCCATGTACAGTATCAGCTCAGATATAGCCTTTATATATACAGTATGAGTTCCCATATAATACCTATATACAGAAGGATCCGGCACATGGCTTCATATGTATAATATGAGCCAGCTCATAGCTCTCTATACAGTGTGAACCCACACATAGGTCCATATATACAGTATGAGCTTGCACATAGCCTCCTATTACAGTATAATAAGCCCCATATAGCCTCCTATATACAGTATGAGCCCCCTATATACAATACAAGCCCTCACATAACTCCCTATATGCCAGATTAGCCCCCCACATAGCATCCTATATATAATATGAGCCCCCACATAGCCTCCTATATACAGTACGAGCCCTCGCATAACTCCTTATACACAAGATGATCCCCCACATAGCAACCTATATAAGTATGATGCTGAAAAAGAAACCTATATAAGTATGAGCCTTCACATAGCCCATATACTGTGTATAGGCACACATCCCATGCACATGTTAATTAAAAAAAACAAAAAAAAAACAACAATGCATACTCACCTCACTTTCGTTCCCCTGGCGCTTTGCTCTGGTCCTCGGGGCTACACTTTTAGATGTGGCCACTGTGTACATGCTAGCGCGTGCCAGCTAATGACATCATCATGCTGCATGTCACAGCACAGGAAACAGGAGCTCCCCTGGAGCTGTGCTGCCATTTTGTATTGGCAGCAGAACTCCAGGAAACCTCCCTGCCGGGATATGTGTGCCATATGGGCGGCGCACAAAACATTATGCTGAAGGAAATCTGGTCATCGGCCCCCCAGAGCCTCGGGCCCCGGGCAGTAGCCCAGATTGTCCTCATTGTAATCCACCTATGAGGGCCGGTTTTGTGTTCAGTAATGTTTAGAATTGCCCTCTGGACAAGCATAAATAAATAATTAAAAGTATTTATCAATTTATTTATAATAATTTATTTTTGTATTAGTTTTCTTTATTTCTTGGAGATTTAGGTGATCCAATACACAATTTTGAGATTCTCTGTAAAGAGTGGGGAGATGCTCGATTCTCTTCAGGACATGTGTGGATTAGCATGGATTATAAGGGTATTACTTTACAATTCATTTTATGGCATATTGCCATTTTTTTCTGAACATATTTCTTGAAGAAGTCTAAAAAGGATTAAGTAAGCTTGGCTGAAAGCAGAGGAATTTCTATAAAAGGAAGAGAAATGTTGCCGGATGGTCACTGCCAGCACGTGGCATCTTATCAACATTAAATCATTATTTGCTAATCCTGCCTTTACTTTAAATGTATTTCATTGTCCATTTTAGGGCCTTGTCACAGGATCACATCATGGAAGGCAGATTTAGAATATTGTTTTTTGAATAGCAATATAATGTAAAAATTACCTTCCGTCTATAGAAGTAATTTTAGAATAAGAAAATGGATCCACAGAATATTAATACATGCTTTATCTTATATATACACCTTCATCTAAATGTTCTGTTGATATAATTTATTCTATCCAGATGAAAGTCCATAGATGTCCTTGGACAGAACATTGCTCAAGTATCTTCCTTTTTTTTTCCTTTTGGGAAACAGTGAAATTGTACAGGTATGATACAGTGATTGATATTCTGGTAAAATGAAAATAAAACATTGTAACTGATTAACTGCTTAATGACCTATGATATACTTTTTTGTAATAGGTGACTAAGAAAAGGATAAAGCTGAGCCTGCTTCATACCAGGCAGATGCTGTGTTACATAGGTGGCATCTGCCTGTAACTGCAGCAGATGGAGTTTGCTACAATCACTGCAGTTTAACCATTTGCAAATTTCTGGCATCAGCATTTAAATGACGCCCCGTCATGCAGCGGTTTCCATCTGCCCTTTGCGACATGATTTCAGGGAACCAATAAGTTACTATCACGGCTCAGTTTCAGTGTTAGATCTGGTGATTTGTTTCTGTGTGGTCAATTCCATCTGCTGAGCTATTGCCCTTTCTCCCCTGTCCATATACTGACAGTTTCTATTGTCTTTGTTTTCCCTTCTTGGTGTGCTCCAGGTGTTTTTCATTTTGCCATTTGGTTTGCCCTACCACATACTGGGTGGGGTTTTATATGTTCACCCTTCACTGCACTTCCTTGCTGGTTATACCGCTTGGTGGATGTGTATTCAGACGCTTCAGCCCTTCAGCTATGGGGTTTACCTTGTTAGGAAAATTCCAGTTGTATTCCTGCAGTGAGTCTGTCTGCTTTCCTTCCCAGCATCTTATACTTTTACACTGTAAGGTTTCTGGGAGGTTACTTGTTCCTTTCATTTTGGTTTCCCCTAGTTTTCTCTATCTACTCAATATGAACGTGTTGTAAAACACAACAAACAGAAACCTGAAAATAATAAAGACCGTAATATGGAAATAATAGAAGGACAAAAAGTATATATATAAAAATATGCCTTTATTTAAGTATATGGCAATGGCACTAACAATGTGCCTGTACTTGGAGAGCAATTATATATAGAAAAAATACAGTTATATGTGGACGGACTGCAATCAGTAGGAAGAGGTCAATAAGTATCCAACATACACTGTCTCTTTATACAATAGGGTTATACAAATATCCACCTAAGTCTAGACCAGAATTAATATTTGGGTATGTGCAACCATATAGAAAATAGCGTTGAGCCAAGGAAAAAATTAATGGAAAAAAACAATGATAATAAATATAAAAATCACAAAAAAAAAAGCACTATATTTGTATGGAGCGTTTATGATTATGGGGATGTGATTTTTATATTTATTATCATTGTTTTTTTCCATTAATTTTTTCCTTGGCTCAACGCTATTTTCTATATGGTTGCACATACCCAAATATTAATTCTGGTCTAGACTTAGGTGGATATTTGTATAACCCTATTGTATAAAGAGACAGTGTATGTTGGATACTTATTGACCTCTTCCTACTGATTGCAGTCCGTCCACATATAACTGTATTTTTTCTATATATAATTGCTCTCCAAGTACAGGCACATTGTTAGTGCCATTGCCATATACTTAAATAAAGGCATATTTTTATATATATACTTTTTGTCCCTCTATTATTTCCATATTACGGTCTTTATTATTTTCAGGATTCTGTTTGTTGTGTTTTACTATATATCCCGAGTGGTTATCCACTCACCTACTGTGTATTGACCACTTTCCACTAATATATAATATTACATCTGATACATATATATTCATTTATTTTTATTGTTTTCTGTGGGTATTTGTGGATTGGGCCTATACACCTTGTTCAACTTTTCAAGATGAACGTGTTTTAGTTTCTCAACCTGGGTTTTCATATCTTACTTCACACTTTCCTCTCCCCTTGTTTGCAGTGTGTTGCAGCCTTCACTCTAGTTCTTCAGGAGGTATGGTAAACCACTCGACAGCCTTTTAGGGAGTTAGGTCCAAGGTGGTGTTTTAAGTTGTGCGGTTAGGGACCAGCTGGGTGCAGGTGCAGCATCTCCCTGTGGTTGAATCTTCCTTTTTCCATTACCCATGCGTGAGTGTGTACATGTTCATAACAGTTACCATGGCAGCCAGGGGCCTGCTGAAAGGTTAGTCCTACTGTGAACATCAGTCACAGGCTGGTCTTCATTGAAGAACTGCAATTTTGCTATATACTGTAAAAAAATGTTGACCTATATAGTATAGCCATTTAAACCATTGCAGGTTTCCTAGGAGGACTAAAAATTAAAGTAAAATTTATAATATATAATTATAATAGAAATTAGCAATTGGATACAGTAAAACTTAACCTTTAACTGACCCGTAGAAGTGCTTATACAGCATGAAACGGCCGTCGTCTATACCTGCTCACATTAACTCCGCCACTCACTCTCCCGGCCATGAATTTTATATGAAGACTTAATAAAGTACGTAATTTTAACAGATCGGTGAGTGCCTTCTTCTTTTTCTCATGAATGCAAGTGGATTAATCTTTATTAGGACTGTTAAGAGTAACTTACAAGACTACAAAGAGGGGAAGGGGACTTTGGTGCAGTGGCGTGCCTTATTACCAACACAGAATGGGGAGACAAAAAACAAAAAAACACAGAATGTTAAAAACTGACAGTACTATTGGTTTCTAAACCTATGACCTCACAGCCAAAGGACTGAAGCAGGACTCCACTTGTGTAGAAAACCAGAGTATGTCTCTGTATAGACCAATTCTACAGGGGCCAAATTCAGAAGGAGCCACAAATCGAACAATTCTCAATATTTTTTGTGGTCATGATTCCATACAGTGTATGTCTCTGTGTAGACCAATAACCCTGCCTTATGTTATGAACCCAGACCTGTATATAATAATAAATACGTCTATAAACAATTCTTTTGTCCAACATTTAGCCTTTCAAGTTATTTTACCTTTGGCTCTTAATATTATATCAAGGGACTACTTCAAAGTCCATATAATCAGCTATCAACAAATTGTTTGTTCATCATGTATTATAGTCACTCTCGGTAAATATAGCAGCATATCAGTGAGGCTTCAAAACCAAAATCAAAACCGCAAATATAAAACCATATATATATATATATATATATATATATATATATATATAAAAGGGCCCATGCTTCCTCATCAAATACTCATGAGCATCCCCTTATGGTTATTTTGTGGTCATTATATCAGTTTACCATAGATGATTTATTTAAGCGCTGGCATATATAGAACAGCATAATCTTAGAGAGCCCACCAATGAGGGTGGATCTCACCACAAGTTGGAGAGACTCTGCCCTATGTTAGATCTCTCAAAGACGGTGAGATGAAATTGAAGCCTCTGTTATGAATAGTGTCTCCTGATGCGTTTCATCCTCACGGGATCATCAGGGGAGTATAGTGACCTGCATTCATCGCTTTACAGGTCTCCCCAGTTCTGTGGTATTTAAAGATTAAGCCCAGCGGTGCGTTGGGGAAACTCCGCCCCTGGCGTGTGACGCGCCTGTGGGTTGTGCAATGTACTTCCGGTATTCTCGGAGCCCTCGTCCAGGTTAGTGGAATGCAAGGCCCTGCTGCTGTGAAACGGAAGCGTTCACATGGGCATATGTTGTATGTATGTAGTATGTTGTATGTATGTATGTAGTATGTATGTAGTTTTTTTTTTACATTCAACACATTAGCCGGATGATGGGACTACTACTGTCCAATCATTGGCTAGTGTGTCAATCACTGCCATTGTAGCAGGCATAGCCCAATGGGACTTGTAGTCCCATCCGACGATGCCTGCGCACAAACACAAAGACCCCCGGCAGGTCGCACAGTCCCCAGTCAGGCCGAACAGACCCCTGAGAGGCCCGTACAGACGCCCGGCAGGCCGCACAGACACCCGAGAGGCCCATACAGACCCCCGGCAGGCCGCACAGACCCCCGGCAGGCCACACAGACCCCGAGAGGCCTGTACAGACCCCGGCAGCCCACACAGACCTCCGGCAGGCTGCACAGACCCCCGGCAGCCCGCACAGACCCCCGAGAGGCCCGTACAGACCCCCGGCAGGCCGCACAAATCCCCGGCAGGCCTGCACAAACCCCCGGCAAGCCACAAAGTCCCCCTGGAGGCCGTAGAGACCCCCAGCAAGCCCGTACAAACCCCCAGCAGGCCCGCACAGACCCCCCACGGTCACGCACAGACCCCGCCCGCACACACAGACACGCAGTCTTCGTCCACGCACCGCCTACACACCATTATAGTGCATCATTGCACTATAGGAACTTCAGATTCCGGTATCCGATATCTTAAAAGTATCGGAACTCAGTATCGGAAATCGATACCCAATATTTGCAGTATCGGAATGCTTAACACTACTCATCATCACTAATCAAAATTTAAAATTATTTAGACTGTACTTTAAGTGGCAAATAAAAAAGAAAATTCCAGAGAATTCCAGAAATACCATTTTTAACCCCTTCCCGACCCATGACGCCACGTAGGCGTCATGAAAGTCGGTGCCATTCCGACCCATGACGCCTATGCGGCGTCATGGAAAGATCGCGTCCCTGCAGATCGGGTGAAAGGGTTAACTCCCATTTCACCCGATCTGCAGGGACAGGGGGAGTGGTAGTTTAGCCCAGGGGGGGTGGCTTCACCCCCTCGTGGCTACGATCGCTCTGATTGGCTGTTGAAAGTGAAACTGCCAATCAGAGCGATTTGTAATATTTCACCCATTATAACGGGTGAAATATTACAATCCAGCCATGGCCGATGCTGAAATATCATCGGCCATGGCTGGAAATACTAGTGTGCCCCCACCCCACCCCTCCGATCGCCCCCCCACCCCCCCGATCTGGCCGGTACACTGCTCCGGCTCCCCTCCGTCCTGTGCTCCGCTCCCCCCCGTGCTCGTGTCCGCTCCCCCCGTGCTCCAATCACCCCCCCGTGCTCCAATCACCCCCCCTGCACTCCGATCCACCCCCCCCCGTGCTCCGTTCCACCCCCCCGTGCTCCATTCCAGCCCCCCCGTGCTCCGTTCCACGCCCCCCGCGCTCCGTTCCACCCCTCCCGCGCTCAGATTCCCCCCCCCGTGCTCCGATCCCCCCCCCGTGGTCCCCCCCCACCCTATCATACTTACCGATCCAGCCGTGGTCCCGTCCGTCTTCTCCCGGGCGCCGCCATCTTCCAAAATGGCGGGCGCATACGCAGTGCGCCCGCCGAATCTGCCGGCCGGCAGATTCGTTCCAAAGTGCATTTTGATCACTGAGATATAATCTATCTCAGTGATCAAAATAAAAAAAATAATAAATGACCCCCCCCCTTTGTCACCCCCATAGGTAGGGACAATAAAAAAAATAAAGAAATTTTTTTTTTCCACTAATGTTAGAATAGGGGTAGGGGTAGGGTTAGGGTTAGGGTTAGGGTTAGGGGCAGGGGTAGGGGTAGGGCTAGGGTTAGGGGTAGGGTTAGGGGTAGGGTTAGGGGTAGGGGTAGGGTTAGGGCTAGGGTTAGGGTTAGGAATGTGCACACGTATTCTGGTCCTCTGCGGATTTTTCCGCTGCGGATTTGATAAATCCGCAGTGCTAAACCGCTGCGGATTTATGGCGGATTTACCGCGTTTTTTTCTGCGCATTTCACTGCGGTTTTACAATTGCGATTTTCTATTGGAGCAGTTGTAAAACCGCTGCGGAATCCGCACAAAGAAGTGACATGCTGCGGAATGTAAACCGCTGCGTTTCCGTGCAGTTTTTCCGCAGCATGTGCACAGCGATTTTTGTTTCCCATAGGTTTACATTGAAATGTACACTCATGGGAAACTGCTGCGGATCCGCAGCGTTTTCCGCAGCGTGTGCACATACCTTTAGAATTAGGCCATGTGCACACGGTGCGGATTTGGCTGCGGATTCGCAGCAGTGTTCCATCAGGTTTACAGTACCATGTAAACATATGAAAAACCAAATCCGCTGTGCCCATGGTGCGGAAAATACCGCGCGGAAACGCTGCATTGTATTTTCCGCAGCATGTCAATTCTTTGTGCGGATTCCGCAGCGTTTTACACCTGTTCCTCAATAGGAATCCGCAGGTGAAATCCGCACAAAAAACACTGGAAATCCGCGGAAAATCCGCAGGTAAAACACAGTGCCTTTTACCCGCAGATTTTTCAAAAATGGTGCGGAAATATCTCACACGAATCCGCAACGTGGGCACATAGCCTTAGGGTTAGGGTTGGAATTAGGGTTGTGGTTAGGGTTAGGGGTGTGTTGGGGTTAGTGTTGTGGTTAGGGGTGTGTTGGGGTTAGGGTTGTGATTAGGGTTATGGCTACAGTTGGGATTAGGGTTAGGGGTGTGGGGGGGTTAGTGTTGGAGTTAGAATTGAGGGGTTTCCACTGTTTAGGCACATCAGGGGTCTCCAAACGCAACATGGCGCCACCATTGATTCCAGCCAATCTCGTATTCAAAAAGTCAAATGGTGCTCCCTCACTTCCGAGCCCTGACGTGTGCCCAAACAGTGGTTTACCCCCACATATGGGGTACCAGCATACTCAGGACAAACTGCGCAACAATTACTGGGGTCCAATTTCTCCTGTTACCCTTGTGAATCTAAAAAAATGCTTGCTAAAACATAATTTTTGAGGAAAGAAAAATGATTTTTTATTTTCACGGCTCTGCGTTGTAAACGTCTGTGAAGCACTTGGGGGTTCAAAGTGCTCACCACATATCTAGATAAGTTCCTTGGGGGGTCTAGTTTCTAAAATGGGGTCACTTGTGGGGGGTTTCTACTGTTTAGGCACACCAGGGGCTCTGCAAACGCAACGTGACACCCGCAGACCATTCCATCAAAGTCTGCATTTCAAAAGTCACTACTTCCCTTCTGAGCCCCGACGTGTGCCCAAACAGTGGTTTACCCCCACATATGGGGTATCAGCGTACTCAGGAGAAACTGGACAACAACTTTTGGGGTCCAATTTCTCCTGTAACCCTTGGGAAAATAAAAAATTCTGGGCTAAATAATTATTTTTGAGGAAAGAAAACGTATTTATTATTTTCACGGCTCTGCATTATAAACTTCTATGAAGCACTTGGGGGTTCAAAGTGCTCACCACACATCTAGATAAGTTCCTTTCAGGGTCTAGTTTCCAAAATGGGGTCACTTGTGGGGGGTTTCTACTGTTTAGGCACATCAGGGGCTCTGCAAACGCAACGTGACGCCCGCAGAGCATTCCATCAAAGTCTGCATTTCAAAACGTCACTACTTCAATTCCGAGCCCCGGCATGTGCCCAAACAGTGATTTACCCCCACATATGGGGTATCACCGTACTCAGGAGAAACTGGACAACAAATATTGGGGTCAAATTTCTCCTGTTACCCTTGGGAAAATTAAAAAATTCTGGGCTAAATAATTATTTTTGAGGAAAGAAAACGTATTTATTATTTTCACGGCTCTGCATTATAAACTTCTATGAAGCACTTGGGGGTTCAAAGTGCTCACCACACATCTAGATAAGTTCCTTTGGGGGTCTAGTTTCCAAAATGGGGTCACTTGTGGGGGGTTTCTACTGTTAAGCCACATCAGGGGCTCTGCAAATGCAACGTGACGCCCACAGAGCATTCCATCAAAGTCTGCATTTCAAAACGTCACTACTTCACTTCCGAGCCCCGGCATGTGCCCAAACAGTGATTTACCCCCACATATGGGGTATCAGCGTACTCAGGAGAAACTGGACAACAACTTTTGGGGTCAAATTTCTCCTGTTACCCTTGGGAAAATAAAAAATTGCAGGCTAAAAGATCATTTTTGAGAAAATAATTTTTTTTTTTATTTTCATGGCTCTGCGTTATAAACTTCTGTGAAGCACTTGGGGGTTCAAAGTCCTCACCACACATCTAGATTAGTTCCTTTGGGGGTCTAGTTTCTAAAATGGTGTCATTTCTGGGGGATCTCCAATGTTTAGGCACACAGGGGCTCTCCAAACGTGACATGGTGTCCGCTAATGATTGGAGCTAATTTTCCATTTAAAAAGCCAAATGGCGTGCCATCCCTTCCGAGCCCTGCCGTGCGCCCAAACAGTGGTTTACCCCCACATATGGGGTATCAGCGTACTCAGGACAAACTGGACAACAATATTTGGGGTCCAATTTCTCCTATTATCCTTGGCAAAATAGGAAATTCCAGGCTAAAAAATCATTTTTGAGGAAAGAAAAATTATTTTTTATTTTCATGGCTCTGCGTTATAAACTTCTGTGAAGCACCTGGGGGTTTAAAGTGCTCAATATGCATCTAGATAAGTTCCTTGGGGGGTCTAGTTTCCAAAATGGGGTCACTTGTGGGGGAGCTCCAATGTTTAGGCACACAGGGGCTCTCCAAACGCGACATGGTGTCCGCTAACAATTGGAGCTAATTTTCCATTCAAAAAGTCAAATGGCGCGCCTTCTCTTCCGAGCCCTGCCGAGTGCCCAAACAGTGGTTTACCCCCACATATGAGGTATCGGCGTACTCGGGAGAAATTGCCCAACAAATTTTATGATCCATTTTATCCTACTGCCCATGTGAAAATGAAAAAATTGAGGCGAAAAGAATTTTTTTGTGAAAAAAAATTACTTTTTCATTTTTACAGATCAATTTGTGAAGCACCTGAGGGTTTAAAGTGCTCACTAGGCATCCAAATTAGTTCCTTGGGGGGTCTAGTTTCCAAAATGGGGTCACTTGTGGGGGAGCGCCAATGTTTAGGCACACAGGAGCTATCCAAACGCGACATGGTGTCCGCTAACGATGGAAATAATTTTTCATTCAAAAAGTCAAATGGCGCTCCTTCCCTTCCGAGCCTTACCATGTGCCCAAACAGTGGTTTACCTCCACATGTGAGGTATTGGTGTACTCAGGAGAAATTGCCCAACACATTTTAGGATCCATTTTATCCTGTTGCCCATGTGAAAATGAAAAAATTGAGGCTAAAAGAATTTTTTTGCGAAAAAAAAGTACTTTTTCATTTTTACGGATCAATTTGTGAAGCACCTGGGGGTTCAAAGTGCTCACTATGCATCTAGATAAGTTCCTTGGGGCGTCTAGTTTCCAAAATGGGGTCACTTGTGGGGGAGCTCCAATTTTTAGGCACACGGGGGCTCTCCAAACGTGACATGGTGTCCGCTAAAGAGTGGAGCCAATTTTTGATTCAAAAAGTCAAATGGCGCTCCTTCCCTTCCAAGCCCTGCCGTGCGCCAAAACAGTGGTTTACCCCCACATATGAGGTATCAGCGTACTCAGGACAAATTGGACAACAACTTTCGTGGTTCAGTTTCTCCTTTTACCATTGGGAAAATAAAAAAATTGTTGCTAAAAGATAATTTTTGTGACTAAAAAGTTAAATGTTCATTTTTTCCTTCCATGTTGCTTCTGCTTCTGTGAAGCACCTGAAGGGTTAATAAACTTCTGGAATGTGGTTTTGAGTACCTTGAGGGGTGCAGTTTTTAGAATGGTGTCACTTTTGGGTATTTTCAGCCATATAGACCCCTCAAACTGACTTCAAATGTGAGGTGGTCCCTAAAAAAATGGTTTTGTAAATTTCGTTGTAAAAATGACAAATCGCTGGTCGAATTTTAACCCTTATAACTTCCTAACAAAAAAAAATTTTGTTTCCAAAATTGTGCTGATGTAAAGTAAACATGTGGGAAATGTTATTTATTAACTATTTTGTGTCACATATCTCTCTGGTTTAACAGAACAAAAATTCAAAATGTGAAAATTGCGAAATTTTCAAAATTTTCGCCAAATTTCCGTGTTTATCACAAATAAATGCAGAATTTATTGACCTAAATTTACCACTAACATGAAGCCCAATATGTCACGAAAAAACAATCTCAGAACCGCTAGGATCCGTTGAAGCGTTCCTGAGTTATTACCTCATAAAGGGACACTGGTCAGAATTGCAAAAAACGGCAAGGTCTTTAAGGTCAAAATAGGCTGGGTCTTGAAGGGGTTAATTGCTGCACTTTCCCCCAAAATGCAATAAAAAAAAGCAAAATGTCATATTCCAATATGGCGTTGATCTATAACATCAGCTTAAGGTAAAAAACAAGCCCTCATACAGCTTCATCCATGAAAAAATAAAAAAAAATGATGAGTCTCATAAGACACATCATGACAAACAATTTTTCTTTTTTGAATTTCTGGATTGTTTTCACCACTAAAATAATAAATAAACCTGGACAAGTTTGGTATGACCATAGTCACACTGATGTGGAAAAGGATCCTGACAGATCATTTTTACCACACAATGATCACTGTAACAACAAAACCTAAAAAAAACTATGCCAGAGTTTGTTTATTTCACAATTTCACACCACCTGAGATTTTTTCCCATTTCCAGTATATTGTATGGTAAAGTGCATGATGTCATTCAAAATTGTGACTTCTCCCACAACAAATAAGCCTTCATATGGCTAGCTCAATGGAAAAATAAAAAAAGTACTGGCTTGAGGACCAAGAGGAAGGAAAACTATACTGCTAAAATGAAAAATGTCATTAAACTTTCGTTTCTGCAGATCAAAAGCAGCAATTTGAACACTAAAGGTAAGATTTTTAGATGGGCTTTACCCACTACAAGGTTAAATTCCAGTGATTACACTGGAATTCTGTTGTAAATTGCTTTTAATCGTAGAAAAAAAAATTACGCAATGCAGAGATGTGCAAAAAATGTTGTGACTTTTGGCGTTTTCACCCCCGTTTCGCCCAGCTGTGCCAAAATGGTGGTGTGGCATCTCAACTCATCTAATTCAAGAACTGTGACATACCCTTTGCCAAAAAATCTCCATGGACAGCCTCTCATCAACACCACAGCATTGTCAGCGACGGTCTTAATGTGCATAGTTTATATAGACAGTTTGGGCTGACAGACTCCTTTGAATCTCCCATTAATCGAACATTTATAAAATTGTAGCCTATTTTCCATCAACATACAAAATGCCGGTATATTCCCAGGCTTTTGGCTGACAGGCTAAGGCTCCACAAGTCAACCCTTCTTGTAATCCCTCTTTTTTAAGTATCAAGTTCAATCATCTGTGTTATTGGTGATAAAAGCAGCCTTCTTTTGACCTTGCAGATTGAAGGAGCTTTTAATTAGTCTAAGCTTTATCTTTTCAAATCTTCTGGCAACCAAAAATTCTATACAAAATAAGTAATAGATTTGTCTGTATTTAGGGTAACTTTAGTTCACAAAAATGCTGCTGTAGATTAACTAACTTGTACATTTTAAAGTTTGTATGGAAAGTTTATGTACTGTTGCAAGAAATTGTAGTTGAAACTATTGCAATAACATGTCTCTGCATTGAATATTAATAAATGTGGTCTGAAACTATTATCTAAGGCAAAATTATAGGCAAACACAATGTAAATAAGCGATTAACACACAAACAGCCATCTTCTTCATGCCTTATAGTAAGTCAATATCTATCATGCAAGGGGTAAATAGTAAGTGTACCCATGTAAGGTTGATGCCGGACACATAGTGCAGGGGTGAATGTACAGTTTTCATGGTCATGAAGATGCAGAAAAATCTTTAAATGGGGTGTGTCCAAACTTTTGGTCTGTACTGTATATATATGTGTCTCACTGATATATATATATATATATATATATATATTACAGACCAAAAGTTTGGACACACCTTCTCATTTAAAGATTTTTCTGTATTTTAGTAACATAGTAACATAGTAAGGCCGAAAAAAGACATTTGTCCATCCAGTTCAGCCTATATTGCATCATAATAAATCCCCAGATCTACGTCCTTCTACAGAACCTAATAATTGTATGATACAATATTGTTCTGCTCCAGGAAGACATCCAGGCCTCTCTTGAACCCCTCGACTGAGTTCGCCATCACCACCTCCTCAGGCAAGCAATTCCAGATTCTCACTGCCCTAACAGTAAAGAATCCTCTTCTATGTTGGTGGAAAAACCTTCTCTCCTCCAGACGCAAAGAATGCCCCCTTGTGCCCGTCACCTTCCTTGGTATAAACAGATCCTCAGCGAGATATTTGTATTGTCCCCTTATATACTTATACATGGTTATTAGATCGACCCTCAGTCGTCTTTTTTTTAGACTAAATAATCCTAATTTCGCTAATCTATCTGGGTATTGTAGTTCTCCCATCCCCTTTATTAATTTTGTTGCCCTCCTTTGTACTCTCTCTAGTTCCATTATATCCTTCCTGAGCACCGGTGCCCAAAACTGGACACAGTACTCCATGTGCGGTCTAACTAGGGATTTGTACAGAGGCAGTATAATGCTCTCATCATGTGTATCCAGACCTCTTTTAATGCACCCCATGATCCTGTTTGCCTTGGCAGCTGCTGCCTGGCACTGGCTGCTCCAGGTAAGTTTATCATTAACTTGGATCCCCAAGTCCTTCTCCCTGTCAGATTTACCCAGTGTTTTCCCGGTCAGTGTGTAATGGTGATATTGATTCCTTCTTCCCATGTGTATAACCTTACATTTATCATTGTTAAACCTCATCTGCCACCTTTCAGCCCAAGTTTCCAACTAATCCAGATCCATCTGTAGCAGAATACTATCTTCTCTTGTATTAACTGCTTTACATAGTTTTGTATCATCTGCAAATATCAATATTTTACTGTGTAAACCTTCTATCAGATCATTAATGAATATGTTGAAGAGAACAGGTCCCAATACTGACCCCTGCGGTACCCCACTGGTCACAGCGACCCATTTAGAGACTATACCATTTATAACCATCCTCTGCTTTCTATCACTAAGCCAGTTACTAACCCATTTACACACATTTTCCCCCAGACCAAGCATTCTCATTTTGTGTACCAACCTCTTGTGCGGCACAGTATCAAACGCTTTGGAAAAATCGAGATATACCACGTCCAATGACTCACCGTGGTCCAGCCTATAGCTTACCTCTTCATAAAAACTGATTAGATTGGATTGACAGGAGCGATTTCTCATAAACCCATGCTGATATGGAGTTAAACAGTTATTCTCATTGAGATAATCCAGAATAACATCCCTCAGAAACCCTTCAAATATTTTACCAACAATAGAGGTTAGACTTACTGGCCTATAATTTCCAAGGTTCACTTTTAGAGCCCTTTTTGAATATTGGCACCACATTTGCTATGCGCCAGTCCTGCGGAATAGACCCCGTCGCTATAGAGTCCCTAAAAATAAGAAATAATGGTTTATCTATTACATTACTTAGTTCTCTTAGTACTCGTGGGTGTATGCCATCCGGACCCGGAGATTTATCTATTTTAATCTTATTTAGCCGGTTTCGCACCTCTTCTTGGGTTAGATTGGTGACCCTTAATATAGGGTTTTCATTGTTTCTTGGGACTTCACCTAGCATTTCATTTTCCACCGTGAATACCGTGGAGAAGAAGGTGTTTAATATGTTAGCCTTTTCCTCGTTATCTACAACCATTCTTTCCTCACTATTTTTTAAGGGGCCTACATTTTCAGTTTTTATTCTTTTACTATTGATATAGTTGAAGAACAGTTTGGGATTAGTTTTACTCTCCTTAGCAATGTGCTTCTCTGTTTCCTTTTTGGCAGCTTTAATTAGTTTTTTAGATAAAGTATTTTTCTCCCTATAGTTTTTTAGAGCTTCAATGGTGCCATCCTGCTTTAGTAGTGCAAATGCTTTCTTTTTACTGTTAATTGCCTGTCTTACTTCTTTGTTTAGCCACATTGGGTTTTTCCTATTTCTAGTCCTTTTATTCCCACAAGGTATAAACCGCTTACAGTGCCTATTTAGGATGTTCTTAAACATTTTCCATTTATTATCTGTATTCTTATTTCTGAGGATATTGTCCCAGTCTACCAGATTAAGGGCATCTCTAAGCAGGTCAAACTTTGCCTTCCTAAAGTTCAGTGTTTTTGTGACTCCCTGACAAGTCCCCCTAGTGAAAGACAGGTGAAACTGTACAATATTGTGGTCGCAATTTCCTAGATGCCCGACCACCTGCAGATTTGTTATTCTGTCAGGTCTATTAGATAGTATTAGGTCTAAAAGTGCTGCTCCTCTGGTTGGATTCTGCACCAATTGTGAAAGATAATTTTTCTTGGTTATTAGCAGAAGCCTGTTGCCTTTATGGGTTTCAGAGGTTTCTGTTTCCCAGTTAATATCCGGGTAGTTAAAGTCCCCCATAACCAGGACCTCATTATGGACTGCAGCTTCATCTATCTGCTTTAGAAGTAGACTTTCCATGGTTTCTGTTATATTTGGGGGTTTGTAACAGACCCCAATGAAAATTTTGTTACCATTTTTCCCTCCATGAATTTCGACCCATATGGACTCGACATCCTCATTCCCTTCGCTAATATCCTCCCTTAAAGTGGACTTTAGACAAGACTTTACATAGAGACAAACCCCTCCTCCTCTCCGATTTTTACGATCCTTTCTAAACAGACTGTAACCCTGTAAGTTAACTGCCCAGTCATAGCTTTCATCTAACCATGTCTCGGTTATTCCCACTATGTCAAAGTTACCTGTAGATATTTCTGCTTCTAGTTCTTCCATCTTGTTTGTCAGGCTTCTGGCGTTTGCGAGCATGCAGTTTAGAGGATTTTGTTTTGTTCCAATCTCCTCGCTGTGGATTGTTTTAGAAATGTTCTTACCTCCCTTCTGAGTATGTTTTCCTGGGTCTTCTTTGTTCGAGTCTAATGTTTTTCTTCCCGTCCCCTCTTCTTCTAGTTTAACGCCCTCCTGATGAGTGTAGCGAGTCTTCTGACTATGAAAATTGTACATTCACACTGAAGGCATTAAAACTATGAATTAGCACATGTGGAATTATATACTTAACAAAAAAGTGTGAAACAGCAGAGAATATGTCTTGTATTCTAGGTTCTTCAAAGTAGCCACCTTTTGCTTTGATGACTGCATTGCACACTCTTGGCATTCTCTTGATGAGCTTCAAGTGGTAGTCATCGGAAATGGTTTTCACTTCACAGGTGTGCCCTGTCAGGTTTAATAAGTGGGATTTCTTGCTTTAAAAATGGGGTTGGGACCATCAGTTGTGTTGAGCAGAAGTCTGGTGGTTACACAGCTGATAGTCCGACTGAATAGACTGTTAGAATTTGTATTATGGCAAGAAAAAAGCAGCTAAGTAAAGAAAAACGAGTGGCAATCATTACATTAAGAAATGAAGGTCAATCAGTCTGAAAAATTGGGAAAACTTTGAAAGTGTCTCCAAGTGCAGTTGCAAAAACCATCAAGCGCTACAAAGAACCTGACTCACATGAGGACCGCCCCAGGAAAGGAAGACCAAGAGTCACCTCTGCTTCTGAGGATAAGTTTATCCGAGTCAACAGCATCAGAAATCGCAGGTTAACATCAGCTTAGATTAGAGACCAGGTCAATGCCACACAGAGTTCTAGCAGCAGACACATCTCAACAACAACTGTTAAGAGGACACTTTGTGCAGCAGTCTTCATGGTAAAATAGGTGCTAGGAAACCACTGCTAAGGACAGGCAACAAGCAGAAGAGACTTGTTTGGGCTAAAGAACACAAGGAATGGACATTAGACCAGTGGAAATCTGTGCTTTGGTCTGATGAGTCCAAATTTGAGATCTTTGGTTCCAACCACCGTGTCTTTGTGCGATGCAGAAAAGGTGACCAGATGGACTCTACATGCCTGATTCCCACCATGAAGCATGGAGGAGGTGTGATGGTGTGGGGGTGCTTTGCTGGTGACACTGTTGGGGATTTATTCAAAACTGAAGGGATACTGAACCAGCATAGCTACCACAGCATCTTGCAGCGGCATGCTATTCTATCCGGTTTGCGTTTAGTTGGACCATCATTTATTTTTCAACAGGACAAAGACCCCCAAACACACCTCCAGGCTGTGTAAGGGCTATTTGACCAAGAAGGAGAGTGATGGGGTGCTACGCCAGATGACCTGGCCTCCACAGTCACAGACCTGAACCCAATCGAGATGGTTTGGGGTGAGCTGGACCGCAGAGTGGAGGCAAAAGGGCCAACAAGTGCTAAGCATCTCAGGGAACTCCTTCAAGATTGTTGGAAGACCATTTCCAGTGATTACCTCTTGAAGTAAATCAAGAGAATGCCAAGAGTGTGCAAAGCAGTCATCAAAGCAAAAGATGGCTACTTTGAAGAACAGAGAATATAAGACATATTTTCAGTTGTTTCACACTTTTTTGCTAAGTATATAATTCCACATGTGTTAATTCATAGTTTTGATGCCTTCAGTGTGAATTTACAATTTTCATAGTCATGAAAATACAGAAAAATCTTTAAATGAGAAGGTGTGTCCAAACTTTTGGTCTGTACTGTGTATATATATATATATATACAGTATATACCTATACTATGTGTAGACATTTATTTGATCTATTCTATTCTACCCTGTCAGTGTGATTTTACTGTACACCGCACTGAATTGCCGGCTTTTCTCTAGAACACCGGTGCGTATTTCTCGCAAGTCACACGCATGGTCCGTGTGTAGTCCGTATTTTTCTCGCCCCATAGACTTTCATTGGCGGATTTTTTGCGCAATACGCTGACAAACGCAACGTGCTGTGATTTTCTCAACCCATAAAATAAGGCAGATAGGAGCTGCCCCATAGAGAATCATTGGTCCATGTGCAATTGCAATGCGTAGTTTTTGCCCCTCTCATACGTCCGTAAAACTCTCTAGTGTGACGCCGGCCTTAGGGTTTGGGCTAAAGATAGGGTTAGGGTTATGATTGGGATTAGGGTTAGGGTTGGGATTAAAGTTGGGGGTATGTTGAGGCTAGGGTTGGAGTTGAAATTGGGGGGTTTCCACTGTTTAGGTACATCAGGGGCTCTCCAAATGCGACATGGCATCTGATCTCAATTCCAGCCAATTTTGCATTGAAAAATCAAATGGCGCTCCTTCCCTTCCGAGCTCTGCCATGCGCCCAAACAGTGATTTACCCCACATATGTTGTATCAGCATACTCAGGACAAATTGCACAACAACTTTTGGGGTCCAATTTCTCCTGTAACCCTTGGGAAAATAAAAAATTTGGAGCGAAAAGATTATTTTTGTGAAAAAAATTATTTTTTATTTTTATGGCTCTACATTATAAACCTCTGTGAAACACTTGGGGGTTCAAAGTGCTCACCACACATCTAGATAAGTTCTTTAGGGGGTCTACTTGCCAAAATAGTGTCACCTGTGGGGGGGTCCACTGTTTAGGCACATCAGGGGCTCTCCAAATGCAACATGGCATCTGATCTCATTTCCAGCCAATTTTGCATTGAAAAGTCAAACGGCGCTCCTTCCCTTCCGAGCTCTGCCATGCGTCCGAACAGTGGCTTACCTGCATATATGGGGTATCAGCATACTCAGGACAAATTGTACAACAACTTTTGGGGTCCAATTTCTCCTGTTACCCTTGGAAAAATAAAACAAATTGGATCTTAAGTAATTTTTTTGTGAAAAAAAGTTAAATGTTAATTTTTTTAAACATTCCAAAAATTCCTGTGAAGCACCTGAAGGGTTAATAAACTTCTTGAATGTGGTTTTGATCACCTTGAGAGGTGGAGTTTTTAGAATTGTGTCACTTTTGGGTATTTTCTATCAAAGTGACTTCAAAGTGATGTGGTCCTTAAAAAAAATAGTGTTGTAAAAATGAAAAATCGCTGGTCAACTTTTATCCCTTACAACTCCCTAACAAAAAAAATTGGTTCCAAAATTGTGCTGATGTAAAGTAGACATGTGGGAAATGTTACTTTTTAAATATTTTGTGTGACATATCTGTGTAATTTAAGGGCATGAAAATTCAAATTTGGAAAATTGCAAAATTTTCAAATTTTTTGACAAAATTGAAATATTTTTTCACAAATAAATGCAAGTCATATCAAAGACATGTTACCACTATCATGAAGTACAATATGTCACGAGAAAACATTTTCGGAATCACCGGGATCCGTTAAAGCGATCCAGAGTTATAACCTCATAAAGGGACAGTGGTCAGAATTGTAAAAATTGGCCCGTTCATTAACATGCAAACCACCCTTGGGGGTAAAGGGGTTAAAGGAGGACAGAGGCACCTAAGTGTCATGTCAGTACCTGATCACACCACCAGGCACAGACATCATCATCTTGCATGGACCAGGGAGCATATAAGATGGATGAGGGACCAGTGGGACTCAATGATGTTCACTGATGAAAGTCAATTCAACCTGAGTAGAAATAATGGCTGCCAACAATGTTGGTGACATCAAAAGAAAGCGCTCTGCATTAACCACTGTTGTCATCAGATGAGCCTTTGGTGGTGGTTGTGTTAAAGTGTGGGCAGGTGTGACTAGTCAATACAGAACTGTCCTTACACTTTGTGAATGGTACAGTGACAAGCCCCTACTACATGAATAACATCATACCCCGTAGACCCCAGTCCAGAGCCTTTCACCTAGCCAAATCAGTTCTCATGCTTCGCACTGACGAGGGCCAACAGCCCGAAACACCGTGTCTGCGAATTGAGATATTGATTTGGCTTTTATCCTAAGTCATATTGCATGACTCGTTAAAGGGTTGATTGTGACTTGTAGGATCGCTACTTCCAACAGGTGGCGCTATAGAGTTTAAGTCCTCTTTTTCTCAGAAGAGGCAATTTGCATATCATTAATCCAGCAATTCATCATTAATCCAGTCAGTTTTTAGGGAATGGCTACTGGAGACTGGGGTACCTCAAATGGAGTGGCCTGCACTTTCTCCGTACCTAAGAGAAAAAATTCTTCCAGCTCCTTGGATAAAATATATGTTCCTATATTCAGAAAAACATCTTGACAAAGATCACCGCAGTGATTGAAACGCGTCGCTCTGTCTGCTTATCTGTCATTTGTTGTCCTGGATTTCTACATGGAATGCTAAGGTTTTTCTGAATATAGAAACATATATTTTATCCAAGGAGCTGCAAGAATTTTTTCTCTTACTTTGTCTACAAATCCACATTCTACCAGGACGGACTTCGGTGCATCTGTGTTTCATTTGGTGAGCTAGCTTTTTTTTCTTTTTCTTGTAACTCTCTATCGAAAAACATCAATGACCCGAGGGCCACCCTTCAAGAAGAGTGGGATACCATTCCTCAGTAGGCAATAACTCGATTTATGAGCATGAGATATCGTTGTCAAGCTGTAATTGATACTCAAGGCCACATGACAAGTTATTGAGACATTGTCATTTTTTGTTGGGGTATACCCACCACTGTTGGCTTTTGTTTCAATAAATTGTTTGAGATGAGTAAATCAACATTGCATGCTTCTTCTTAAATGCCCTACTTTCATGAAAAAATATCACTATAGCGCTAACTTTTTATGTTTTCCATAAATTTCGCCTGAAAGTCAAATATCTCTAACTTTTTGTGAGTAGTTATGCATGTGTGTATGTGATTACAACACGTTCAGAGATAGGACTTGACGTCACAATTCAGATCAAGTGGACTTCTTCAGGAATTGTTCTTATATTCCAGTTATTCAATGAGTTAAACACATTCACTTGTGTAAATCAGATTCAACAAACCTCTCCTTTCTGTAAAGAAATGAGAAAGGTGTGAACTGAGATGCGTACAATAGTGAAATATCAATAGACAGTAATTATACAGTTTAAGATCTATTTAAGGCATAACATAACCATCAGCATAACATAATAATAATACATATAATAATAATAATATGAAAAGTCTAACTCGAGTTTCATCATGTTGGCTTCTTCCTAGCATGGTTCCATTATATTAAACAAAAAAGAAAAATGAACCAGCTCACCCCGGCTCCCAGCATCCTGAAGTGCGGAAATTCAAGGGACCACTTGCAGACAGAAAAATGTAAAGGTTCCAGTTTCGGTAGTTGCAAAAATGTATTGATTTAAAAAAATTCCATCATGAGGATAGAAACAGCAACGTGTTCTTTGTATTAGCAACTCCCATTGGTGGACCTTTATATAAATCTGTTTGTATACAGCTCATGTATGGCTTTGACAGTCACATGATGATTAAATAAACATACCACATGGTAATACAACACAATCTCTGATGGAGAACAAATTGACTGCTTTTGCAAATGAGTGTTAGGGCTCATGTAATCATCCATAAAACTCTATCCATCACCAGCCAAAATGCACAGACTGTTCTTGGATCTCCAGACCCGAACTCAACAACTACATATATACTCAACAGCCTTTTATATGCCTTTGTAGCTATCAAGCTCGGGTTGTGGGATACGCGGACAGTCCATACAATGCGGTCCATGATCACACTGAGTTTCAAGCATTAGAAATTGCTTAAAAGAATACATATTTAAAGGGGGTGTTCACTAATTTAAAGTACCTATTATTGGCCCCAAGGTGGTGTAACAAAACAAAAAACAAACTCGCCTTCCAAACTATAGAACTTCTTCTGGATCAGACTGAAGTGAAGACTGAAGACAATTAGTTGCTACTTAAAGGGAACCCGTCACCCCCAAAATCGTAGATGAGCTAAGACCACCAGCATCAGGGGCTTATCTACAGCATTCTGGAATGCTGTAGATAAGCCCCGATGTATCCTGAAAGATGAGAAAAAGAGGTTAGATTATACTCACCCTGGGGTGGTCCCGCTGCGGTCCGGCCGGATGAGTGTCGCAGTCCGGTCCGGGGCCTCCCATCTTCTTACGATGACGTCCTCTTCTTGTCTTCATGCTGCGGCTCCAGCAGTCCTTATAAGCAGCAAATGCACATTTTGGATCCGTTCATGTACCAGGACAAGGAACCTTTGCACATGTTATCGTTACGCCCTTGGATTAACTTTTACAATAATTTATGGTCAGTTCATTAGAATATATACTCAATTTATAGTACTGGAAATTAGGAACAAACAATAACTGGAAATGCTATTAATTAAAACTTTAAACTGGCGCCACATAGTACACATTATCTACAGACCAAAAAAAGTAGAAACATCTCCTGTATTTTTGTACCGGTTTACAAATATTTCAGTGTTTTGATAAAATGGAATTCTGGAAGCCTTTTCTTGTTTTGTTTCCAATGTTTTCCCTGCTTCCTTTCATAAGTTTTATGGAGTTGCAGAAACAATGGGGCTCGCTTTCAGTTTTTCCTCAGTGGAGGTAGCACCATTTGTATGTGGCATGTGCAATGTTTACAAAAATGTCAGACAAGATCTCCATCATATTTTATTATGTTCCTCCAAAGTGATGGATATACAGTGGTGTGAAAAAGTGTTTGCCCCCTTCCTCATTTCCTATTCTTTTGCATGTTTGTCACACTTAAATGTTTCTGATCACCAATCAAATTTAAATATTAGACAGAGATAACACAAGTAAACACAAAAGCACAAAACACAGTTTTTAAATTAAAGTCTTTATTAAAGGGAACCTGTCACCCCCCCTGGCGTTTTTAACTAAAAGAGCCACCTTGTGCAGCACTAATGCTGCATTCTGTGAAGATGGCTCTTTAAGTTGTGGTCCCTGCCAATGCTGAACTATTCTTTTTAGGATTTTCCACCACATACCTGTAGTTTGTCCGGGGGGCATGTCTTTTCCCCCGGACACAAACGCCTCCCAGCCATCATTCAGGACCTCTGTGCACTGGGCACCATCTCCACTTCCTTCATTAACGTTCCCGGCGCTTGCGCTGTAAGTTCCCATCCATCATGTGATGGGAGTCGAAGGGCAGCGCAAACTGCGCATGCCCCCCAAAAAAACTTACAGCGCAGGCACTGGGGACGTTAATGAAGGAAGTGGAGGTGGTGCCCGAAGGCCCTGAGTGATGGCTGGGAGGCGTTTGTGTCTGGGGGAAAAGACATGCCGCCCGGACAAACTACAGGTATGAAAGGCAAATTCTAAAAACGAATAGTTCAGCGTTGGTAGCAGGGGTGGATTAAGGGTAGCCAGGGCCCCGGGCTGTTCAGACACTGTGGGCCCCCCCCGGTCATGTGACGGGGGTCATGTGACGGGGGTCATGTGACGGGGGTCATGTGACGGGGGTCATGTGACGGGGGTCATGTGACGGGGGTCATGATATACCCGAACCAGATTATTCCAGAAAAATGGCCGGGCCCTACTCTACTTTAACCTATTAAATATTTGTTAGAATCTGCAATACAATTTAGGTATATTTTGACCAATAATATCACATACAAGGAACAAATACCACCGCACCGTGACCAGACCACAAATTACAACCACAGTGATCGAATAATATCACATACAAGGATCAAATACCACCGCGCCATGACCAGACCACAAATTACAACCACAGTGATCGAATAATATCACATACAAGGATCAAATACCACCGCGCCATGACCAGACCACAAATTACAACCACAGTGATCGAATAATATCACATACAAGGGACAAATACCACAACACCATTTCCAGACCACATATTACCACCACATAGTGACTGAATACTACAATACTGATCAGTAAAAAACAACAACACAATACTATCACCATAAGTGCCAGTATTCACAGGAGATCTGTACTTAGTATGCAGTGTCTGTGTAGAGGTAATACAGAGATCACGGGTGACATTATACACAGGACCTCTATATAGTATGCATTGTATAGTGTCAGTGTATAGGTAACACTGACTCACCAGTGACGTCTCTAGGTGAAGTCCTTCATCTTTCAGCCAGCACAGACCGCCATCATTTCTTCCAGCCAGGACTCGTTTCTGCAGGAAATAACACAGTTATCTCGAGCTCCGCTTGCAGAACACATTACTTAATTTTCACAACTTCTACATTACACCACATGAAGAAAAAAAGGTGATATAGTGTCACTCTGCACAGTAACAGGACCGCCCCCCATTTAAAACAGTATACTCAAAAAATAAAATAAATACATCACTGCAGTAATAATATCCCTAAATTAGCCCCTATGGTAATAATATTCCACATCCTGGCCCCGTGTGTCTCATTCCTGGCTCCAGCCATATGTTCTCGCATCCTGCCCTCATGAGTATCCATTCTACCCCATATGATCTCCACATCCTGCCCCATATGTCTCCATCGTATCCATCCTGCCACATGATACAATCCTGCCCCATGTCTTTAATTCTGCCCCGTGTCTCCAATCATGCCCCGTGTCTACATTCTGCCCATGCCTCCAGTCCTGCCCCCATTGTGTCCAGCAATCTGCCCCAGCATGTCCAGCATATTGCCCCAGTGTCCAGCAATCTGCCCCAGTGTCTCCAGCATATTGCCCCCAGTGTGTCCAGCATTGCCCCCAGACAGTGTGTCCAGCAATCTGCCCCAGTGCGTCCAGCATTGCCCCCAGACAGTGTGTCCAGAATATTACCACCAGTGTGTCCAGAAATCTGCCCCAGTAAGTCCAGCATTTCCCCCAGTGTCTCCAGCATTGCCCCAGTGTCCTCCAGCTCCAGCAATCTGCCCCAATGTCCTCCAGCATTGCCCCAGTGTCCTCCAGCATTGCCCCAGTGTCCTCCAGCATTGCCCCAGTGTCCTCCAGCAATCTGCCCCAGTGTCCTCCAGCAATCTGTCCCAGTGTCATCCAGCAATCTGCCCCAGTGTCATCCAGCCATCTGCCCGTGTCCTCCAGCATTGCCCCAGTGTCTTCCAGCATTGCCCCAGTGTCCTCCAACAATCTGCCCCAGTGTCTTCCAGCCATCTGCCCCAGTGTCCTCCAGCCATCTGCCCCAGTGTCCTCCAGCATTGCCCCAGTGTCCTCCAGCCATCTGCCCCAGTGTCCTCCAGCATTGCCCCAGTGTCCTCCAGCATTGCCCCAGTGTCCTCCAGCATTGCCCCAGTGTCCTCCAGCCATCTGCCCCAGTGTCCTCCAGCATTGCCCCAGTGTCCTCCAGCCATCTGCCCCAGTGTCCTCCAGCATTGCCCCAGTGTCCTCCAGCCATCTGCCCCAGTGTCCTCCAGCATTGCCCCAGTGTCCTCCAGCCATCTGCCCCAGTGTCCTCCAGCATTGCCCCAGTGTCCTCCTGCCATCTGCCCCAGTGTCCTCCTGCCATCTGCCCCAGTGTCCTCCAGCCATCTGCCCCAGTGTCCTCCAGCCATCTGCCCCAGTGTCCTCCAGCATTGCCCTCAGTGTGTCCAGTCCACCGTTGTAAAAAAAAAAAAACAAAGTCTCCTCACCTGTCCTCGCTCCAGCGCCGCGGTGAGCTCCCTCCAACAGAGCACACTCGCCGGCGACTGACAATGACGTCAGACGCCGGCGACGTGTGCGCCTGCGGCCGACATCAGCCGCCAGCCTCCAATTGGCTGGCGGCTGGTGTTAACTATTGACGTGCGGGCGCGTGCCCGCACGTCAATAGGAAACCGCCGCAGGCAGCGCCGGAAGGGGCCCGGTGAGCAGATGAGAAGGCAGGCTACGGCAGGGGGCCGGGGGCGGGCACATAAATGCCGGCGGCGGCCGCCAGCAACGGCATTCGAATAACAGATGATCAGAGGGTCAACAGTGCGGTAGCCCAGGGCCCCCCCAGACCACTGGGCCCTGGGCTACCGCCCATATTGACCCTCTGATAATCCGCCCCTGGTTGGTAGGGACCTAAATTAAAAGAGCTACCTTGACAGAATGCAGCATTAGTGCTGCACAAGGTGGCTCTTTTAGTTACAAATGCCTGGGGGGGTATCAGGTTCCCTTAATGGGGAAAAAGAAATCCAAACCTTCAGGGCCCTGCGAGAAAACAGTTAACAGTACAGTGATGTGCTTTACCAAACAAACATATACCCTACTATAAGTAAATAGTAAAAGCAATAGTGCATATAAATAACTTGGATACTTAGTAAATACTGCTTTTTAATTAAAAAAAGAGTAAAATCCATCCCATCAGCTTCAGGGTGTCCCACAATCAAGATGATCTTAACCTCAAGTATTAAAACCTTACCATGTGTCAAAGTGACATCAATGTGAATAAGGGCAGAACAGGACCAGGTCCCGAATGGATACCCAGCAAATTGGAAGCGTGGCATGGCAAATAAAAATGTAGACCAGTTGTCTCATTCAGAGTGTGTGTCTGGAGGTGTGTATGCTAAAGAACCTGAGCGGGTGAACCTGCACTACAGTGTGGACTATTTCTTTTTTGTTTTTCACTTTGTACCCGAAAATTCTCTTTTTTGTTTGCCTATGACTTTTTTAATAAACCAGCCTGGACATTTGATGATACCACTTCCTGTGCCTACCTCAACCATACCTGAGTGAGTAAAACTCTACAATTGGTGGAGAATGCAGGCACGAATCCCGAGGGGCAGTTTGACTGTCGCAAAGAAAATTCATGTTCTGGGTAAAAGAAAACTGTAGGTGCGAAAGCCGACAACATGGAGGAGTTGATAAAGCAACTGGTGCAGGCTAATCTCCAGCAGCGGCAGCTATGACAGCAGCAGCAGATGCAGCCTGCAGCAGATGGAACTTCTAGCCATAGCAATCCGTGGCAGGGCAACCACCCCACCCCTAAGGCAAGGTGATGATGATTATATTATTATTTTTACTGTAGCGCCATTAATTCCATGGAGCTTTACATGTGAGGAGGGGTATAAATAATAAAAAACAAGTACAATAATCTTAATCAATACAAGTTGCGACTGGTACAGGAGGAGAGAGGACCCTGCCCGCGAGGGCTCACAATCTACAAGGGATGGGTGAGGATACAGTAGGTGAGGGTAGAGCTGGTAGTGCAGCGGTTTGGTCGATCAGTGGTTACTGCAGGATGTAGGCTTGTCGGATTCACACATAAGGGAAAATGTAAGGAGAACCTTGCAAAAGATGACTCCAGGTAATAGCGCAGAGGCATTCCTGATGGATTCAAAAGGGCGACAGAACGGGAGAAATTGCCTCCAAAGCAGTGGGCGAAGGCTCTGGCGTCATACCTAACAGGGGAACTGCAGAAGACCTATCATGACCTGGCCTTGCAGGACACAAAATAGTATGCCAAGTTGAAAACTACGATCTTGGAATGCTTAGGAGTGACTCTGGCTGTCAGGGTGCTACAGGTGCACAACTGGGCCTTTTGCGGTGATAAATTTCCCCGGTCCCAAATGTTTGACCTCCTATAACTAGTCCAAAAGTGGTTGCAACCTGAATCTTCTTCCCAGCACAGATGGTGGAGAGGATCGTTACGGACAGGTTCATACACTTCCTTCCAAGGACAAGGCAATCCTGAGTTGCACAGGAAGATTCCTGGAATGCCGATGACCTGGTGAACCTGGTGGAAAGGTACTAGATGATTTAGAGTTCCTTGGGAAAGTAATGGGTTTTAGCATCTCTGTACTTGGGTTCCCAAAAGAGATATGACAACCAAAAGAGGGGTGCTAGAACCACATATGGAGCCCAGGAGGCATCTGAGTTGTTGCCAAAGGCCCCATCCAATAACATGATTTTTTGGAGGTGTCACACCCTAGGTCACACAGACGCCCATTGCCCCATGACTACCGAGCCAATGGACTGCGGCATAGGATAGTGCTGCTCATATTTTGCAAACCCCGCCTGCAGTGTTGTCCTGCAACCAGGTGAGGGGCTGCAAGCATGTCCCGTATCAGTGAATGGAGTGGAAATGACTGGCCTGTTTGACTCGAATAATTTGATAACCTAAGTAAGGGCCACAATTTCTTATCGGCTGATTCCTGGGAATATGGTGGGCGTCCGCTGTATCCATGGGAACACTAAAGACTACCCTGCAGCCTGAGTGGTCATAGACACAAACTGTTGCACCAAAACCCATGAGGTTAGCGTAGTCATGGACCTATCACACCCTTTTATAATAGGGTGGGACTTTGCATTGTTTTGGAACTTGTGGGGAAAGTGAGGTTGCAGATGACAGCCAGGTTGCTCCTAAAAAAATCTTGTCACAGGCAGCAGCTGGCGGATTTCACTTTTGTGTGCTTGTTGGTGATGAGGATGAGGCAGCATCCCCAGAGGCCAACATCCTTGAACTGTAAGTGTCCAGGGTGCACTTTAGATCTGCCCAAGTCAGGGACTTACATAGTTACATAGTTATTAAGGTTGAAGGAAGACTATATGTCCATCTAGTTCAACCCATAGCCTAACCTAACATGCCCTAACATGTTGATCCAGAGGAAGGCAAAAAAAACCCATGTGGCAAGGAGTAAGCTCCACATTGGGGAAAAAAATTCCTTCCCGACTCCACATACGGCAATCAGACTAGTTCCCTGGATCAACGCCCTATCAAGGAATCTAGTGTATATACCCTGTAACATTATACTTTTCCAGAAAGGTATCCAGTCCCCTCTTAAATTTAAGTAATGAATCACTCATTACAACATCATACGGCAGAGAGTTCCATAGTCTCACTGCTCTTACAGTAAAGAATCCGCGTCTGTTATTATGCTTAAACCTTTTTTCCTCCAACCGCAGAGGATGCCCCCTTGTCCCTGTTTCAGGTCTATGATTAAAAAGATCATCAGAAAGGTCTTTGTACTGTCCCCTCATATATTTATACATTAAAATAAGATCACCCCTTAGTCTTCGTTTTTCCAAACTAAATAGCCCCAAGTGTAATAACCTATCTTGGTATTGCAGACCCCCCAGTCCTCTAATAACCTTGGTCGCTCTTCTCTGCACCCGCTCCAGTTCAGCTATGTCTTTCTTAAACACCGGAGACCAGAACTGTGCACAGTATTCTAAGTGTGGTCGAACTAGTGACTTGTATAGAGGTAAAATTATATTCTCCTCATGAGCATCTATGCCTCTTTTAATGCATCCCATTATTTTATTTGCCTTTGTAGCCGCTGCCTGACACTGGCCACTGAATTTAAGTTTGTCATCCACCCATACACCCAGGTCTTTTTCATTGACGGTTTTGCCCAGAGTTTTAGAATTAAGCACATAATTATACATCTTATTACTTCTACCCAAGTGCATGACCTTACATTTATCCCCATTAAAGCTCATTTGCCATTTATCAGCCCAAGCTTCTAGTTTACATAAATCATCCTGTAATATAAAATTGTCCTCCTCTGTATTGATTACCCTGCAGAGTTAAGTGTCATCTGCAAATATTGAAATTCTACTCTGAATGCCCCCTACAAGGTCATTAATAAATATGTTAAAAAGTAGAGGGCCCAATACTGACCCCTGTGGTACCCCACTGCTAACCGCTACCCAGTCCGAGTGTGCTCCATTAATAACCACCCTTTGTTTCCTATCCCTGAGCCAGCTCTCAACCCACTTGCACATATTTTCCCCTATCCCCATTATTCTCATTTTATGTATCAACCTTTTGTGTGGCACCGTATCAAAAGCTTTTGAAAAGTCCATATACACTACATCCACTGGGTTCCCTTGGTCCAATCCGGAACTTACCTCTTCATAGAAACTGATCAAATTAGTCTGACATGAACGGTCCCTAGTAAACCCGTGCTGATACTGGGTCATGAGGTTATTCCTCTTCAGATACTCCAGTATAGCGTCCCTTAAGGTACTGTCACACTAGACGATATCGCTAGCGATCCGTGACGTTGCAGCGTCCTCGCTAGCGATATCGTCCAGTGTGACAGGCAGCAGCGATCAGGCCCCTGCTGGGAGATCGCTGGTCGGGGAAGAAAGTCCAGAACTTTATTTCGTCGCTGGACTCCCCGTAGACATCGCTGAATCGGCGTGTGTGACACCGATTCAGCGATGTCTTCACTGGTAACCAGGGTAAACATCGGGTAACTAAGCGCAGGGCCGCGCTTAGTAACCCGCTGTTTACCCTGGTTACCAGCGTAAAAAAACAAACAGTACATACTTACATTCAGCTGTCTGTCCCTTGCCGTCTGGTCCCTGCACTGACTGCTGGCCGTAAAGTGAAAGCAGAGCACAGCCACAGCGGTGAGTCACCGCTGTGTGACTCACCGCTGTGCTGTGCTTTCACTTTATGGCCAGCAGTCAGTGCAGGAACCAGATGGCAAGGGACAGACAGCTGAATGTAAGTATGTACTGTTTGTTTTTTTACGCTGGTAACCAGGGTAAACATCGGGTTACTAAGCGCGGCCCTGCGCTTAGTTACCCGATGTTTACCCTGGTTACCGGGGACCTCGGGATCGTTGGTCGCTGGAGAGCTGTCTGTGTGACAGCTCTCCAGCGACCAAACAGCGACGCTGCAGCGATCCGGATCGTTGTCGGTATCGCTGCAGCGTCGCTAAGTGTGACGGTACCTTTAGAATGCCCTCCAGGATTTTACCCACAGTAGAGGTTAAGCTTACTGGCCTATAATTTCCGATTTTCAGTTTTTGTTCCCTTTTTGAATATTGGCACCACATTTGCTATACGCCAGTCCTGCGGCACAGACCCTGTTATTATGGAGTCTTTAAAGATTAAAAATAATGGTCTATCAATGACTGTACTTAATTCCTGCAGTACTAGAGGGTGTATCCCATCCGGGCCCGGAGATTTGTCAATTTTACTGATTTTTGGACGCCGCCGCACTTCCTGCTGGGTTAAGCAGGTGACATTTAATTGGGAATTTTTATCACTAGACATTTTGTCTGCCATGGGATTTTCTTGTGTAAATACTGATGAAAAAAAGGCATTTAGCATATTGGCTTTTTCCTCATCCTCATCCACCATCTCACCCAGACTATTTTTAAGGGGGCCAACACTATCATTTTTTAGTTTCTTACTATTTATGTAGTTGAAGAATATTTTAGGATTATTTTTACTCTCTCTGGCAATGAGTCTCTCTGTCTCAATCTTTGCTGCCTTGATTTGCTTTTTACAGAATTTATTTAATTTTCTGTATTTATTTAATGCCTCCTCACTACCTACTTCCTTTAATTCTCTAAATGCTTTCTTTTTGTCACTTATTGCGCCCCTTACAGCTCTATTTAGCCATATTGGTTTCCTCCTATTTCTAGTATGTTTATTCCCATACGGTATATACTGTGCACAGGTCCTATCCAGGATGCTAATAAACGTCTCCCATTTTCTTTGTGTATTTTTGTGTCTCAGGATATCGTCCCAGTTAATTGCACCAAGATCCTCTCTCATCCGTTGGAAATTTGCCCTCCTGAAGTTTAGTGTCCTTGTAACCCCTCTACTACACATCTTTTTAAAGGATACATGAAAACTTATTATTTTGTGATCGCTATTTCCCAAGTGACCCCCAACCCTTATATTTGATATGCGGTCTGGCCTGTTGGTTAATATTAGGTCTAGCAGTGCCCCCCTTCTTGTTGGGTCCTGAACCAGTTGTGAAAGGTAATTGTCTCTCATAATTGTCAAAAACCGATTACCTTTGCTGAAACTGCAGATTTCTGTTCCCCAATCTATTTCAGGGTAGTTGAAGTCCCCTATAATAATGACTTCTCCTTGAGTCGCAGCTTCATCTATTTGCTTTACGAGGATATTCTCCATTGCTTCCATTATTTTTGGAGATTTATAACAAACCCTTATCAGTAATTTATTATTTTTTCCCCCTCCCCTTATCTCCACCCACAGGGATTCTACATTTTCATTAAATTCACCTATATTATCGCGCAGGATGGGTTTTAAGGATGATTTTACATATAGACACACCCCTCCCCCTCGCTTATCTGTACGGTCATTTCTGAACAGGCTATAGCCCTGCAAGTTAACAGCCCAGTCATGGCTCTCATCCAGCCACGTTTCAGATATCCCCACCATGTCATAATTATGCTCCAACAACATTAGTTCTATTTCATCCATTTTGTTGGCGAGGCTTCTGGCATTAGTATACATGCACTTTATGTTCCTCTCTGTACTTCTATTTCTTAAATTATTAACTGTTCTGACCCCACCCCCCATGCCACCGCCACCCCCAACTTCCTTATTTGTGCCCAGGTCTCTGTCTGCACTATCTTCCCCTCCTATAAAATGAATACCCTCCCCCCAATTCCTAGTTTAAACACTCCTCCAACCTTCTAGCCATTCTCTCCCCCAGCACAGCTGCACCCTCCCCATTGAGGTGCAGCCCGTCCCTAGCGTAGAGCCTGTAGCCAACTGAGAAGTTGGCCCAGTTCTGCAGGAACCCAAACCCCTCTTTCCTACACCAATTCTTGAGCCACTTATTAACCTCCCTAATCTCCCGTTGCCTCTCTGGCGTGGCACGTGGTACCGGCAGTATTTCGGAAAATACCACGTTGGAGGTCCTTGCTTTCAGCTTGCAGCCTAATTCCCTGAAATCATCTTTAAGGACCTTCCACCTACCTCTAACTTTGTCATTAGTGCCAATGTGCACCATGACCGCTGGGTCCTTAAATGTAAAAGGGGACTGACACCCGAAATATATATTTTTTTCTGTAAACGGGAAGTTAATATATCTGTTCACCAAACTGAGAGAGGAGGTAATCAAACAGTAACTGGTGCCAGAACCGTACAGATGCAGGGTGTTCGACATGACCCATACTCATATGTTAGGTGGTCATCTGATCTGGGGATGGAAAAAACCAATGAACAGATCCTCCAGAGGTTCTATTGTCCCATTGTGGCAGAGAAATCTTGAACTATTGTAGGTCCTGTCCCACCTGGCAGTTGACCTCACTTCCATAACTTCTCAGGGCCATTGCCCATCATTAAGGTTCCGATTGATCGCATAGCCATGGTTCTAAGGGGACTCCTGATCGTCTGCCATATTTTTGCCAGAACGGGGTTACCAAAAGAAATCTTAATGGATCAAGTGACTCTGTTCAGGGGTCATGAGATAGTTGTACAAAACCTAGCAAATCACACAACTCAGGACCTCAGTCTATCATCCACAGGCGGATGGTTTGGTGAAAAGGTTTAATAAAACCTTGAAAAGCCATGTTAAAGAAGGTCAGAAATAGATGTCCAAGACTGGGACTCTCTTCTGCTATACTTTTTATTCTCCTTCCGAGAAGTCCTACAGGCCTCTACTGGCTTCTCCCCTATTGAACTGTTATATGGCCAACATGCCCGTGGACGTGGATGTAGCAAAGGAGACCTAGGAAGCAGAGCCTACACCCTACAAAAGTTTAATCGAACATATGGCCCAGATGCAAGCACGTTTCTTGCCAAGTGGCAGGATCCTTATGAAGTAGTTGAAAGGGTTGGCGACGTCAACTACCTAGTTCACTGACCAGAAAGAAGGAATCCCTACCAAGTATAGCACGTCAACCTGTTTAAGCATGGTGAGATAGTGAGCCATTGGAAGCTCCATGTTTGGTGGCTATGTCGGGGGTGTGCTATGGCAATTAAAAATGGAGACCAGTTGTCTCACTCAGAGTGTCTGTCTGGAGTTGTGTTGATCTCCAGTGTGTTTGCTAAAGGACTCAAACCTGAGCAGGCAAACCCGCACTATGGTATGGACTATTTATTTTCTGTTTTTCACGCTGTGCCGAAAAAGGCTGTCTTTTTGTTTGCCAATACTGAGAGGTTTATGACATTTTTTAATAAACCATCCTGGGCATTTTGATGAAAACGCTTCCTGGGCCTACTTCAACGGCAGCTGAGTGAGTAAAACTCTACAGTATGAACATGAAGATTAACACTACGTTTGGCATTATAGGAATTGTATACTGCATCCTTTTTCTTTCTACAGGCTTGTATCCTCAATTTCCTATTATCTCTGAGCTAGTGGGTGGAGACTGGCTACTTTAATGTTTCACACACACAGTACACTCAGTGAGAGGGATTCCTGTTCTTCTTTCTCTGAGGCATGCATCAAATGTATTAACAGGTATGTGAATTTTAACGAATTCTACGTCTTTGTCACCTAAAGTGCACCACTGCAAGAAACATGTATGCCTTTTAATAAATTTGGATGGCGATTATGCAAACTGCCAGTGTTGATTAATCAGGTCCATTGCTGTTATACATTCTTATATATCTTAGTTACTAAAATCAGTAATGAAATTAATTTATCTATTTTTCCATCTTTTGTTACGGAATGTAAGTAAAGCATGAACAATCTAAAAACAGGCACAACATAATAAAAAATGTAATCCCTTCATACACTTATATTATTATTTTCTGTGGGGTTATTCTTTAGGTTGTAATGGATATAAAAAAGGTTGTGAAGTGGAATGTGACTAAGTAATGTGAATAAAAATAATGACTCCTTCCTAACGATTCCTGGGCATCAGCCCTAAAAACTCATCAGCTGACAAGTTTCAATCATGCAAAGTCTAATACCTATCATGAGCTATGGAGTTTGAGCATGAACAATCGGACATAGCTTCATCCATACTTCTATAATTGGTAAACTGTTATAGTGTGACCTTGGAAATCACTAATGGAGTGTGTCAACATCACTGTACTTGTTACTTCTAGGAACACAGCACTATATTGTGCTGCCTATATATCATTAAGGGTCTAGGCCACCGCCTCTGTCATCCTCATGTAAGGGCCAAAGGATTTATAGGTAAACTCTACCACTGAGTAAATATTACTGTTTAAGGAAGCCAACACCTAGCTATAAGTGTAAGTAAACATAGGGCAGTTTAGTCCGCAGCCCTAGAATAACAGAGACATTACTAATTTATAATATAACGCACGCAATTGTTCTTTCAGAACAGGAAAAGGAGTGTTCTGAATATTCTGATACAGCCCTAAGCCATTAAAATAGGACACAGGTGTTCATTCAATTCAACGGGAGCAAAGTAGATAATATGTGTTTGTAAAGGTGCAAATGGACATTGCCAAAAATATTTTCCACCTATAAAGACAAAAACAAATGACCTAATCATTAAGTTGTGTAGAATGATTGGTATATTAGAACTGGATAAAGCACTAATTTCCTAATATTATTGATTTTAAGATTGTTAAATATTTTAAAATACAGATTCAGTTAATATATTCAAAATGATGAACGTATACCTGTTTCAGGTAAATTTTCAGAATAAACTGTCATTTGTGTGTAAATGAAGACCAAAATTATTTCTAGCCATTATTTGACTTCTTTATTTTTCATAATTTTTTCTCTATTCTGGCTCTATCTTTTATTTGTCACGGGTCTACCGCGAAAGAGAGGGGCCAGAAGACCGCAGCGTTTGATTTCTCTACTCCTGCACTGATTAGAAGCACTTTATCTTCATACTAGCTGAAGAGCCCGGCGTTGCCTTGGCATAGTAAATATCTGTGGTTAGTTATAGCACCTCACGTCTCTTATTTTCCCATCATGCCTCTCATTTCTCTCTCATTTTCTCCCTTACACCTCTCATTTTCCCCCTCACTCCTCTTATTTTCCCTCTCACACCTCTCATTTTCCCCCTCACTCCTCTCATTCCCCCCTAACACTTGTCATTTCGACCTCACATCTGTCATTTTCCGATCACTCCACTATTTTCCCTCACTCCTCTCATTTTGCACTCACACCTTTTCATTTTCACCTCACACCCCTCATTTTCACCTCAGTATATACATGTTTGTCATCTCCCTTATATATAATATACACCTGTATGTCTTCTCTTGTATATACCTGTATGTCATCTCCCCTGTAAATAGTATATACCTGCTGTATGTCATCTTCTCCTGTATATTGTATATACCCATGTGTCATCTCCTCCTGTATATATTATATACCTGTATGTCCTCTCTTCTGTATATACGATATACCTGTCTGTCATCTCCTCCTATATATAGTATATACCTGTATATCATCTCCTGTATATAGTATATACCTGTATGTCTTCTCCCCTGTATATAGTATATACCTGCTGTATGTCATCTCCTCCTCTATATACCTATGTGTCATCTCCTCTTTTATATAGTATATACCTGTATGTCATCTTCTCCTGTATATAGTATATACGTGTGTCATCTCCTCCTGTATATAGTATGTACCTGTAAGTCATCTCCTCCTGTATATAGTATATACCTGTGTATCATCTGCTCCTGTATATAATATATACCTGTGTGTCATCTCCTCCAGTATATAGTATATACCTGTATGTCATCGCCCCTGTATATAGTATGTACCTGTATGTCATCTCCCCTGTATATAGTATATACCAGGTTGTCATCTCCTCCTGTATATAGTATATACCTGTGTGTCATCTGCTTCTGTATATAGTATATACCTGTATGTCATCTCCTCCTGTATATAGTATATACCTGTGTCATCTCCCCTGTATATAGTATATACCTGTGTGTCATCTCCCCTGTATATAGTATATATGTGTGTGTCATCTCCCCTGTATATAGTATATACCTATGTGTCATCTCCCCTGTATAGAGTATATACCTGTGTGTCATCTCCCCTGTATATAGTATATATCTGTATGTCATCTCCTCCTGTATTAGACCGCGTTCACATGTTATTTGGTCAGTATTTTTACCTCAGTATTTGTAAGCTAAATTGGCAGCCTGATAAATCCCCAGCCAACAGGAAGCCCTCCCCCTGGCAGTATATATTAGCTCACACATACACATAATAGACAGGTCATGTGACTGACAGCTGCCATATTTCCTATATGGTACATTTGTTGCTCTTGTAGTTTGTCTGCTTATTAATCAGATTTTTATTTTTGAAGGATAATACCAGACTTGTGTGTGTTTTAGGGCGAGTTTCATGTGTCAAGTTGTGTGTGTTGAGTTGCATGTGGCGACATGCATGTAGCGACTTTTGTGAGATGAGTTTTGTGTGGCGACATGCGTGTAGCAACTTTTTGTGTGTCGAGCTGCATGTGACAGGTTAGTGTAGCAAGTTGTGTGCAGCAAGTTTTGCACATGGCGAGTTTTGCGTGTGGCGAGTTTTATGTGTGGTGCGTTTTAAGTATGTGCAAGTTTTGTGTGAGGCAACTTTTGCATGTGTGGCAACTTTTGTGCATGTGGCAATTTTTCCGCGTGTGCAAGTTTTGCGTGTGGCGAGTTTTCCATGAGGTGAGTTTTGCACGTGTGGCGAGTTTTGCGTGAGCCTAGTTTTGCATGTGGTGAGTTTTGCGCGTGGCGAGTTTTGAGCTGTGACTTTTGTGTTTCGACTTTTATGTGGCGAGGTTGGTGTATGTATGGTGAAATGTGTGCTGAGGGTGGTATATGTGTTCAAGCACGTGGTAGTGTGTGGTGCATTTTCTGTGTGTGTGTTCATATCCCCATGTGTGGTGAGTATCCCATGTCGGGGCCACACCTTAGCAACTGTACGGTATATATTCTTTGGCGCCATCGCTCTCACTCTTTAAGTCCCCCTTGTTCACATCTGGCAGCTGTCAATTTGCCTCCAACACTTGTCCTTTCATTTTTCCCCCATTATGCAGATGGGGCAAAATTGTTTGGTGAATTGGAAAGCGTGGGGTTAAAATCTCACCTCACAACATAGCCTATGACGCTCTCGGGGTCCAGACGTGTGACTGTGCAAAATTTTGTGGCTGTAGCTGCGACGCCGCAGATGCCAATCCCTGACATACATACATACACACACACATTCAGCTTTATATATTAGACTAGATGGTGGCCCGATTCTAACTCATCGGGTATTCTAGAATATGCATGTCCACGTAGTATATTGCACAGCCCACGTAGTATATAGCACAGCCCACGTAGTATATTGCCCAGCCACGTAGTATATTGCCCAACCACATAGTATATTGCCCAACCACGTAGTATATTGCCCAGTCACGTAGTATATTGCCCAACCACGTAGTGTATTGCCCAGCCACGTAGTGTATTGCCCAACCACGTAGTATATTGCCCAGCCACATAGTAGTTTGCCCAGCCACGTAGTATATTGCCCAGCTCACGTAGTATATTGCCCAGCCACGTAGTACATTGCCCAACCACGTAGTATATTGCCCAGCCACGTAGTATATTGCCCAGCCACGTAGTATATTGCCCAGCCACATAGTGTATTGCCCAACCACGTAGTACATGGGTGGGCAATTAATTTTGCCATGGGACTGCATGTGAAATTGGGATGGTTTTAGAGGGCAGGACTAATATAATTAACTCATTTTGAGAGAATCGGAGCACACTCTGATCACACTCTGATCAGGTTGGGATTTGCATAAATGACCCAATTTTCTTGGATGAGAAAACATACGTGACAGAGCCTCAGCGGAGCACTGATTGGTGGAGGAGAGCCCTTTGACACGACGCAGAGTTCTGATACCAGATCTGATGGGATGACCATAGCTGAAGGATGAGTGAAACCAATGGAAAATGTCTCAATGACAGCCACTTACTGTGGGAGACTGGCCGAGGTCAGATTGGATCCAGGGAATATAAATCAGAAGGACATATTTACGTCCAGTCATAAGAGGGCGACGGAGAATAAACATCCGTGAGATGTCAGCAGGAACAAGGACATTGCTACACGCCATTTACCTGCGCACCAAACATGTACTTTTCCTGCAAAGCAATAAATCACATCTGACCCCCAAATACTCGTGTAACCATTACTCAGCACTGCAGTGGTCTTCAATCATGTCTAATGCACTACTACTCCCAGCACGCCCCACACATGCTGAGAGGAGTAGTTGTCACCACAGGACACTGCATTCTATTATTCCAAAAAGAATGGACTCCCCGGCATAAGCCTACGAGGGGTGAGAAGCGTGCCCCAGCGGAGGAGGGGACCACAGAAGCAGAATTGATCATCTGCTATTAATGTTGGCCACGGGGCGGCGCTCATGGAAGATCCGGTCTCCTGTAGATTCCGGGTAGTCATGCCAACCCATCGGCGCCCCATAATGATGTGATGGGTAGACCGATGGGCAAGATTATTGATGCTGACAAGGCCATGTTAAATGCCACTGTCAGAGATTGAAAGCGGCATTTAACATGTTAACAGCAGCGGGTGGATTGTTGTTGCGGCTGCGACCGCAGATGCGGCCGAGCCGAAGCCTCCACGTTGCCAGACATAGCGACGTGGGGTGAGCGTCCCAAAAAGGAACGCAATGTGGACCCACTGGACCATATAGAGTTACCTGGACCTACCCAGACTAGGGAAGGGCAGTGAGCAGGGTCTGTGGCAGCTGAGCATGTGAACAAGATGACGATATGTGCATGTGAACAAGATGACTACACCACACAACTTCAGGTATGAAGAAACAAAGTTTACTGAAATGATAGCACAGTACATAACAGAACATAATGAAATCAGGATCCCGATTCTACACGTCTAGGAAGGGTACACGTCTCAGACGTCGGACGAAGGCAGGAGGACATGACGGGTTGATGAAGTCCAGGGTTATCTGGCACGGGCATGCTAGGACGGCCTCTCTCTCAGGCCTCAGGTGCAGCACAGGCTCAGCAGGAGAACATCAGACACCGACCTCAGACTTCTGTTGATGGCAAGGGTCATTATGGATTTATGCAGTCCAGGGTCATCTGGCACGGGCTTACTAGGACGGCCTCTCTCTCAGGCCACAGGAAAAGCACAGGCACAGCAGGAGAACATCAGACAGACCCAGGACAGACGTCATCACAGGGTGGACCCCATGGAACCGGAGGAACATCGGGTCACAGGCAGGACATCAGGACATCGGACACAGGCAGGACATCAGGACATCGGACACAGGCAGGACATCAGGACATTGGACACAGGCAGGACATCAGCACATCTGGGACATTGGCGTGGCAGCCCAGGTCATCGGCTGGGACACTGGTTTGGCAGTCCAGGGCATCAGGTAATCGGACACAGGAAGAACATCAGGACATCTGGGACACCGGCGTGGCAGCCCAGGTCATCAGCTGGGACACTGGTGTGGCAGCCCAGGGCATCAGGTAATCGGACACAGGAAGAACATCAGGACATCTGGGACACGGGCATGGCAGCCCAGGTCATCGGCTGGGACATGGAAGGCACAGGACCAGGTAGCGGTGGACATCAGGTTCCTAGCTACGGCCTAGGAAGGAACTCAAGCGTGATGGTGCAAGCACTGCCGGACTGGAACTCGGCCAGACGGGGTTAGCACTGCGGGGAAGGCTGAACACAGAATAGTAAGAGCTCAGCAAGAACATTGCACTCCATCTTTAAAAGATGAGCCCTGAAAGTTCAGTCACTGGGTGCGGGGTGTCAGACACAAAAGGACTTCAGGAACATAGCACAAGGGACACAGTTCAGACAGGAACAGGTACTGGATATGCAGCCTCCAGGATAGGCGGGTCTGGGTACTCTGCCCCCAGAACAGGTGGGTAAACAAGACACAAACGGATCTGGATATACAGCCTTCAGGAAAGGTGAATCTGGGTCTTCTGCCCCCAGAACAGGCGAACAAAACAAGATACTAACGGATCTGGGTATCCTGCCCCCAGAGCAGGCGGGATCTGGGTACTCTGCCCCCAGAACAGATGAACAAAACAAGATACTAATGGATCTGGGTATTCTACCTCCAGAGCAGGCGGTAGACAGGTATCAGCTCTCCCAGAACATACTGCAGACAGAACGGGAGCTGGATACCTCACAAGGCAAGCCACAGAAACACAATGCAATGCTCTGGTCACGCTCTATAGGAAAGATGGAGTTTATATAGGAGCTGCTCCTCAGCAATAGGCTGAGGAAGCAACACAGGTGCACACTGAAACCCTAATAAAAGCAGGGTAGGTGTGGTCGCGCGCACCCTAAGCACAAAAAGATACCATTACAGCACAGTCAGCACAGGAACTGTGGCCTAGGGCACCTGGCAGCGACTGCTAGCCTGAACACACGTGGAAAGTCATGCACGCTGCAGAAGACCTCGCAAGCCGTGGCTAGCTTCCACCGCAATAGCCAGGGACTGCACATGCGAGTGGCCATGCAGCAGAGCAAAGACATCACAGCACATGTACAGCTACGCAGCGGTGGCAGGGAACTGAGCAGCGTCCATACAGGTAACAAACTACAGTATCCCTGCAAGTTAGGGGGAGAGGAGCAAGGGTTAAAGCAGAGACATGCAAAAGTAACGCCGAAGAATAAGGTATTAACCCAGCGGCGTTACAATTGTGATTCCACCCGCGGCTGTTAGGAGCACATGTCAGCTAATGAAATCAGCTGTTGTATGCTGGAATGCAGGGACACAACCTTTGACGTACAGATATATCATAAGTAGTGAAGGGATTAATGCATTTGGTGCATCTTAATTCTAGCTTTTGTTTTTAGTTATATCACAACTCCAGTGTTTTTTTAAATTTTACCACAGGAGTGGTGTAACTAATCTAAGTCTTCTTCTGTTCCCAGCACCGCTCCCATTGTCTTCTGCAGGTTGTGACCTGTTATCGCTCCATTGCTGTGTGAGACGGAAGTCACTTCTCAACGTAACTCGATGAGAGTCAGAGCGAAGCCAAAATGAGGCTCTCACAGCCTTAGGCCGGCGTCACACTCAGCGTATAAAAATACGGTCCATAATTTATGGCCGTAATACGCTGAAAAGTCCCCAAAATAGTGGTCCGTATCTCATCCGTAGGCAGGGTGTGTCAGCGTATATCTGCCCTCAGTCACTGGCTTTACTACTCTGGCGGAGAAAATTGCGCGGGAGCCCACGCCAATTTTTTCCGCCATTTAACCCTTTAATTTAATAGCTAGAGCGCCCAAATTTTGCACATGCACACTACTAACATTAGTAGTGTGGAGTATGCAAAGAAAAATGGGGATATGAGATGGTTTACTGTATGTAAACCATGTCTCATATCATGTCGGGTTTAGGAAGGAGATAACAAAAGCCGGCAATTGAATTACCGGCTTTAAAGCTATCTCGCGCTGGATGAAATATTAATACATATACATATATGTGTCTCAATGACATATATATATATATATATATATATATATATATATATATGCCTATTCTATGTGTTAACATTTATTCTACCTATTCTATTGTAAGCTGTCAGTGTGATTTTACTGTACACCGCACTGAATTGCCGGCTTTTCTTTCTAACACTGCTGCGTATTTCTCGCAAGTCACACTGCTGGTCTGTGTGTAATCCGTATTTTTCTGGCCCCCATAGACTTTCATTGGCGTATTTTTTGCGCAATACGGTGACAAACGCAGCATGCTGTGATTTTCTACGGCCGTAGAAGACCGTATAATACGGATCAGTAAAATACGGCTGATAGGAGCTGGGGCATAGAGAAGCATTGTACCGTATGCAATCCGTATTTTCAGCACCTCTCTTACGTCCGTAAAACACGGTAGTGTGACGCCGGCCTTACAACGAGAGATTGTGACATTACCTCTGACTTCTGGTCAGTCAGAAGCTGCAGTTACAAGATGGCAGTACGAGCCCAGAGTGGTGCCGGGTAGAGCTGAAGATGGCGGCTGGCAAGTATACTAAGGGCAGGAAACTTAGATTAGTGACACCACTCCACTGCTCAAACAAAAATAAATACACTGGAGTTATGCTTTAAAAACGTTCTTGTCTGTTACTGTTAAACATGTACTGTATCATCCGAGACAAATACATGTAGGGCAATGCAGATGATCGTTGGGTATCACAATATGAATAATTTTCATGAGAAATATTTTTTTCTGTGTATGTCAACTACCAAAGGATATTTTCAATAAAAGCAAAAAAATCGGAGTTCTCGTCGTACTATGGTGAAATCCCTAGCTATAGCTGTGCCATGTGCGCACTATTCTGTGTATCTCCTTATTGTTCAGAACGTTTAAGAGGCTCATTACGGCTCTTGCTGCTTTCTTCCAGGGATGAGATAATATCGGTAAGCCGTGATGGGGGAACAAATTTGAACAGCTGAATGCCGGTCTGTGACTGCAGCACTTTTGCTTAATATTTAACTTGTCGTCTATATGTAAAGTTTACTTTTCTTTGGTGGTTCACACACGAGGACAGAGACATTTCTGAATAATGGCATTGAGATGTCAGACTCTGGTTTAACTGCTCTATAAAAACATTGTCAAGACTCCATCTCCAGGAAACATGTGCCGAACTTTGATGATGAAACCGATATGAAAGGTTTATTCCGGGTGACTTCACATTAGATGCACAGGTGACTTTACCTGACTATGGAGACTTCTAGATCAAACATATAAAAACCTCAGGTTGTTGCGGCACGTTATGTTGGGGTGGAGTTGATTGGATTTTATATATCTATTGAACTTATAGCTGACTCAGTGTCAATCATTTTTAGACATATACGAGAACAGTTTATATAGTTTATATAGAGAAATTGTTGTTCAAAGGGTTTGTTCAGCCGAGCACATAGGGTAATTGGTCCGTATGACGTCCGCATACAAAATGGGTGGAACACTGACAGCACAACAACCAATGCAAGCAAATGTGGTAGTTTTTACACATGAAACGATGGTCTCCATTTAAAAAAATCACAGCATGCACTGATCAGACTCGCCCATTATAAGTTAATGGGTGGGCAAAAAAATGGATCACATACGGGTTGTCATATGTCATGCGGTTTTAATAGATCCATTACAATTATCAACGTAGGAAACAGAATTTAGCCTTTTGTTATTTATTAATTTGGGCATGTAAAAAACTGGAGGCCATACTGAGGTAGGAAACGGACACACGAATGGCAAATGCATAAAAATAAAAAAAGGGATCATGCAGACTACTGTATGCTCAGCCCGAGTGCCATGCAAGTCAATGAGTTCATGAAACCAGGGCAGTGGAGTCGGTAAGCCAAAACTCCGATTCCGACTCCAGCTCCTCAATTTCCATGACACCGACTCTGACTCCACCAAAATTGGCTCCGACTCCACAGCTCTGCATGAAACGACATCAGACTGTACTCTGATGATATCTGAGTGCTGCCCGATTTTCACAGGCTGACAGAATGGAGAAGATGAAGAGGTTTTTTTTTGCCTTCTCCTCATCCAAGAAAATCAGATCACACTGTGATCCAATTCTGATCAGTGTAATCAGCCTCGATTCTCTTGGCTATGTTCACATGTTGCGTTTTTTTGCTTTTTTTTAATGCAAATTTTAAACTGCATTTTGCAGTGCCAGCAAAAGCTATGAGATTTCACAAAATTTTATCAGCATGCACAAGAGACAAATGTACCTGATAAAAACGCAACAAAACCTGTTTTTTGTAAGCGGCTTCTTTACTGCCAAGAGAGCAGGTTTTGCCTGCAGAAAAAACGCAGCCAAAACGTGTGAACATAGCCTAGGGATGAGAAATCATCTGGGTTTTTCTTGTATGGAAAATGGATGATTTTACACACACTCGCCTGAATCTGGCCTAAGGTGTAGGAAACAAAAAACCACAGAGAAAAACTTTATGAGTAAAGTAGAAACTATAAACAGTGCTGCATATTATAGCCAAAATTCATCATTGTCTTTAGCGACTTATGTACTCACCTGTTTTTTTTTGTTTTCTATTTTTTTTTTTGCCTGATTTAAAAATTACGACTCAAAAATTTGGCACAAATTCACACCAGTCTCCTCTGTCTAATACCACAAAAAAAAGATAGAAATTAAAAAAAATTCAAATGATGAATCGGCGCCTTAGTTACTGCTTTTGGCATCAAATTAATCAAAATGGTAAAAGTTATTATAAATTTGGTGCAAAGCAAAAAATTGGCCTTTTTGTTGTCAAAAGTGACAAAAGCAGTTCAAGGCCGGTTTCACACGTCAGTGGCTCTGGTACGTGAGGTGACAGTTTCCTCACGTACCGGAGACACTGACTCACGTAGACACATTAAAATCAATGTGTCTCTGCACATGTCAGCGTGTTTTCATGGACCGTGTGTCCGTTTGGAAAACACGGAGACATGTCAGTGTTCGTGGGAGCGCACGGATTACACGGACCCATTAAAGTCAATGGGTCCGTGTAAAACACGTACCGCACACGGATGTTGTCCGTGTGCAGTCCGTGTGCCATGCAGGAGACAGCGCTACAGTAAGCGCTGTCCCCCCAGCGTGGTGCTGAAGCCCCATTCATTTCCTCTCTCCAGCATCGTTCGCTGGAGAGAAGATATGAAAAATCTTTTTTTTTTTTGCTGTTAATAAAATACTTACCCGGCTCCCTCGCTGCTTCTTCTCCTCGCCGCAGCTTCTCCTGTATGAACGGTCACGTGGTGCCTCCCATTACAGTGATGAATATGCGGCTCCACCTCCCATAGGGGTGGAGCCGCATATTCATCACTGTAATGGGTGGCACCACGTGACCTCTCATAGCTCATACAGGAGAAGCTGCGGCGAGGACAGGAAGCAGCGAGGGAGCCGGGTAAGTATTTTATTAACAGTGGGGGGTGGGGACAGGGGTGGGAGGGGGTTGGGGACAGGGATCTTTTTTTTAAACAACAACAAAAAAAAAAGATTTTTCATATCTTCTCTCCAGCGAACGATGCTGGAGAGAAGAAATGAATGACGGCTTCAGCACCAGATGCAGGGGACAGCGCTTAACTGTAGCGCTGTCTCCTGCACGGTGCGTGTGGTACCCAGTCGACTCATGGGCGGCACACGGAAGCCGCACGTGTGCCACACTGATGTACCACGTGAGCACACGGACACACGGACACGGATAATTCCGGTACCGATTTTTCCGGTACCGGAATTATCTGGACGTGTGAGACTGGCCCAAGGCAGGGAAATTGTTCCAAAATGTTAACAAACTCAAATACATCGACGGGGAATGGCGTAAATTTGCGCCAAATTTTGCAACTTTTAAAAAGATGCAATTGATGAGTGAGGTTATGCTCACAAAGCGGAAAATAAAACAGACGAGCACATATAAAATAAACTTAAAAAAAAGGCGCAAGTAGAATAATGAACTGGGTTTAAGCAAAAATAGGTACAAAATACACAAAACTAGATAAAAAACAGGCAGGAAGACAACGATAAATCGGGCCTATCTTGGGCTTTAGGAGGTTGCACATTTCTCTTTTTCTATCCTTCTAGGCATTTATTCAAAAGTTCCATTTTGGGAATCTATAGCTCATTGAATCATTTTTATCATTCTTTTGCAATTTGCATTCCGTTTTTTCCTCTCTTCATTGTAAAGGTATGAAACAAATTCTTATTGCTTTTTCTGTTACATTTTTGCCAATACCTGATACACAGTCTCTTATTTTTCTGCACAATAAAAACAGATTTCATATAGAAAAAAATTGTATCCAAACTTTCTAAGAGCCATAACCTTTCTGCAGGTTAGGTTATATTTTTCAGTGGTAACGTTTTGGTTAGCTTTTATTGTTTTTTAGAAGGTCAAAAAGAGCAAGTTCTTCATTTTAATTTCACCATTAGGGATTTTAGTTTAATCTAAACCTTTTTTTAATTTAATTTTCTTTAATGCTAATTTGATTTTTGTTTTGTTTTGGTTATGGTACTACAGATCATCCCACTCAATAATTGTATGGGGGTGGGGGGTCACAGAAGCTGGACCACCCTATAATTAATGTTAAGAAGAATTTTTTTTAAAAAAATTGTTTGTTCCCGCTCCTGGATAAAAATGAGAATTTTCTTTATTGAAGTATCTTTAAAACATGAGACAAACAACGATAGGATGGAGGTAGAAAAAGCAATGCATTTGGAATGCTATCCGGATGGAACAAACATTTTTTTCTTCATATCCTCCACTACGCCACGTACAGCCTGAATGTGATTCTGACCTTCCTGCTGCAGTGATAATCTGGCTTTCTCCTTTTTTGTCTGTTCCTAAATTAATTTTAAGAACCTGATTGACTTATAGGTTTTTAAAAAACAAACAAAAAACGAGTTGTGTGTTTGAGGCTGTTGGGGATTGTGTTGGGAATTCCTCAGTTTACTCTCAACTGTCTTACAAATCCGAGAGCAATTAAGACTCTCAAGTACTAAAAAGTATACTTGTGTTAAGGAGTTTTTGCTTTTAATAAGGAAACTTTTGCTAAAGGTCTTTCCTATTACTGTGACTTAAATTGTCTAAGTTACGTAACATGTGATCTAAAGAACATTGTGTGTGGGGTGTTCTGTCCACAAACACAGCTGCCTATATTGAAAGAATCTAATGAAGAACTCTTAAAGGAAGTTATCACAATATTCCCAAACCTGTTATTTTATCAATTTTATTTTGAGTTTTATTAAATCTATTTATTATTATTGTTCATTATGGGCAGCACGGTGGCTCAGTGGATAGCATTGCAGCGCTGGAGTCCTGGGTTCAAATCCTATCAAGGACAACATCTGCAAGGAGTTTGTATGTTCTCCCCGTGTTGGCGTGGGTTTCCTCCGGGTACTCGGGTTTCCTCCTACATTCCAAACACATACTGATAGGGAATTTAGATTGTGAGCCCCATCGGGGACAGCGATGATAATGCGTGCAAAACTGTAAAGAGCTGCGGAATATGCTAGCGCTATATTACAATAAAGATTATTATTAGAATGGAGTATTAAATATTATCATTAAAGCGGAGCATGACCCAGCGTGCATACAGTGAGGACGTGTCTCCGGAGAGTTCCCACTGAACTTATCCTGTAAGGCATATTCTGAGGTGCAATTTCAGGGAGAAAAGACGGTGGCTGACAGTTCCTGGAGGCTGGGAGTGCTTTTTCCAGGCTGCAGTAGTGAAAAAGACCTGAAGCAGAAAGATCAGCAGGGAGGATGGAGCGGCGCCATCAGACTTCCAAGATGGCACCCCTGTGTCATGTGGCCGGAGACAGGGAGATGTAGGTGGAGAGGCAGTGGCCAGACTGGAGAAATACACTCATAGAGTATTCACAAATAGGTCACAGAAATGGAGATCAGTGACTGTCACACATGGGAACATTAACATTCCCCAAAGGATCTAGATTTGCTGCATTAGTTCATGAGGAAGATGATGCAGACTTGGTCCTTATGCTCTGGTCCTACTCTCACCTGGTTGGGCTGTGGGAGGAGGTAGGCAGATGGAACCCTGGGGTCTTTAAAATTCAAATATCTCTTAGCCCTAAAGTGTGTGTCTGTTGGGATATCATATGTGGGAGACATTGGGAATTCATCCCCACTACAGCTGGCTATAACAAAAATACTGTATCAAACCAGAAAGACCATAGCTAAACACTGGTTGGCAAGAATTGCTCCGTCAGTGGGAGAGGTTGTGAGCTATTAAATACTGCCATTTTGAAGGAAAAAAAGATATACATCAAAAGAGGGGCCATTGTGAATTTTGTTAGAGGATTAAATGTCCAGCGGTTGTGGCGGAGGTACTGGCAAGAGATGAAATATTTAACTTACCCGTATATACTCGAGTATAAGCCGAGATTTTCAGCCCATATTTTTGGGCTGAAAGTCCCCATCTCGGCTTATACTCGAGTCATATACCCGGGGGTCGGCAGGTGAGGGGGAGCGGGGGCTGTGTAGTTATACTTACCTGCTCCCAGCGCGGTCCCTGCAGTCCCTGGCTTCCCCAGCGCTGCAGATTCTTCCTGTACTGAGTGGTCACATGGCACCGCTCATTACAGAAATGAATAGGCGGCTCCACCTCCCATAGGGGAGGAGCTGCATATTCATTGCTGTAAATGATCGGTAACTGTGACCGCTCAATTACAGGAAGAAGCTGCAGCGTCGGGGAAGCAGGGACCGCGCCGGAGCAGGTAAGGGGAGCGCAGCGCTGCGCGATATTTACCTGCTCCTCGCTCCGGTGCGGCTCCGTCTGCAGCGTCCTCTAGCAGTGACGCTCAGGTTAGAGGGCGCTGTGACGTAGTCAGTGCGCGCCCTCTGCTGAGCGTCAGTGCTGGAGACGGAGCCGCACGAGGAGCAGGTAAATATTGAAAGCGCTGGCGTCCTGAGCAAGAAAGGTGAGTATGTGATTTTTTTTTAATTGCAGCACCAGCTGCAGCATTCTATATGGCACAGCTTGATAAGGAGCATCTATGGGGCCATAATCAACGGTGCAGAGCAATAAATATGGGGCACAGCATTATATATGGAGCATCTATGGGGCCATAATCAACGGTGCAGAACATTCTATATGGCACAGCTTTATGTGGAGCATCTATGGGGCCATAATCAACGGTGCAGAGCATTCTATATGGGGCACAGCATTATATATGGAGCACCTATGGGGCCATAATCAATGGTGCAGAGCATTCTATATGGCACAGCTTAATATGGAGCATCTATGGGGCCATAATCAACGGTGCAGAGCAATATACCGTATATGGGGCACAGCTTTATAAGGAGCACCTATGGGGCCATAATCAACGGTGCAGAGCAATATATATATGGGGCACAGCTTTCTATGGAGCATCTATGGGGCCATAATGAACGGTATAGAGCATTCTATATAGCACAGTTGCATATGGAGCATCTATGGGGCAATAATGAACAGTATGGAGCATCTATTTTTATTTTTGAAATTTACCAGTAGCTGCTGCATTTTCCACCCTAGGCTTATACTCGAGTCAATAAGTTTTCCCAGTTTTTTGTGGCAAAATTAGGGGGGTCGGCTTATACTCGGGTCGGCTTATACTCGAGTATATACGGTACTTCTCCTTTAAAAGCGACCTAATATTCCAGGTATGAAACACATTACTATATGTTTCTTATGTTTAAATTGTTGTCTAAATATTGTACCCGGTATAATATTAAAATGTGAGTTCAGATTCGTGAGAGGGAAGGTAGGGAGGGAGGAGCGATGGTCTGGAGGAAAAGATCGGGCACTGTATTGTTGTCATAAACAATGATTGATACAAAACTGAACTCAATTTCTTGGGATTGATTAATATGATTATTTTTATCGACCATTTTGTAAGATGTAAAAGTTTGCTCAATAAAAATGTTTTTCATAAAAAAAATAATATATTATCATTAAATAATAATGTATTAAAGATTTAAATTTATACTTCGTTAAACAAGAAATTAACATGGCTCCTGGAACTTCTCTTACATCTTTATTCTTCTTTAGTAATTATATATTCTTTACTTTTTTCACTTCAGTTGAAGTGGCACGCATTCTACATTGACAATAAGTGCAGCCATATTGGTAAGTTTTGCATTAGTCTCTCAGAAATTTTTGTTAACCCCTTTGTCATGTAGTGCGTATTACTACGTCATAGAGCACATCAAGTACTTTAGCATGGGCTCTGATGCAGAGCCCGCTCTACACTTGGAAGATGCAGACTATATTATATAGCCGGTATCTGCTTCTAATGGAAGTGATCAGTGCCCCTGCAGATTGCTGCTGTTAATCTTTTAAATGCAGTGACATTTAAGCACCACATTCTGACTTGGTTTGATCACCCATGGGTCTCCCTACAATGTGATTACACACAGTGATGAGTTGCTATGAACGCCCCCATGCTTGTTACATGATCACTTCTGCATTGTCCAGCCTGTGGCTTGACATCAAAGAAGACTGATTTTCACTATATACCGCAATATAACCTAAGTCACTAGGGGGACTAACAAAGTAAAAAATAAAAGTTTATAAAGAAAAATATAAAAATTTGAATCACTCTCCTTCCCCGAGTTATCAGGCTTTATCTCTAATTTCTGTGGTCTCTCAGTGTGTGGAAACTAGGTACTATGATGTCTCCCATTCACAGCACACACAGAGATGAGGGATTCCTACTTTCCTACTCTCCTGTCTCTCTGTAGTACATGGTCTAAAGCAGCATCATGGCTGAAGGCAAAGAGCCGAAACGCGCGTTGGGGAGGACACCATCCAGGAGCCAGGGGTCACTGTGAGTGACTTCCCACTTTGATACTTTTTCTTACATTTTTACTTTGATCACCTGCCTCTCCTTCACCCCTACACTTACCCCACGGTATTATTCGCTTGAGTTTTTCACTATTTACTTACTTTTTATAATGTTTGATTCTTGCACCTTAGCACAATGGTTGTTTCACACATCTGTGTGTTTTTGCTGATTTTTGTATGATTCACACCCACACTCATGAATGTTTTTCATACCAGGGCAACAATAGCGAAACTCACCTGGATTTCTTATCAGCATAATCTGCCATTTATGTATATATGAACCCTATAGATCTTTATTATCTCATACACTGTTGAGTTTCACCCAGCTCTATTTCCATCTTATTTTTCTCCTGGGTATGCGTCCTTGCATCCTTGTTTTCCTTGTACATTTTTTTCTTGTACAATTTGTATCCTGGCATTGTGGTCTATATTTTCTTCCTGTATTCATTTTCCTGTTCTGTACCTTTTTTATTGTAATTATATATCAATAAAATAAAACTCTATTATATTGGACTGTATGGTTGGTTTGTGGTGCTTTTTTCTTTTGCGGTTGATAAGTCCCCAATTGTCCATGTAATTTTACACTGGTCCGGCTTCTTGGTAGTAGGCACTATATATAAATCACTCTATACTCACCTTGTACGACTTTTCCCTTACTACCACGTTAGCACTCCTTTGTTTCAATTATAGATTTCACTAGGCAGTTGTAATTTGACCTCTCATTGCATTGGCAGTCGGCCTTATTTTGAGCTCGATGGATTTTAGGAGTTATTCAGAGTGAATGATGAGTTCTAGAAATGGAGGGATAAGATAGAGAGTCGAATAAGCAGAGAAAGAAGCACATTTCTCTGATAAGACATATGACATTTCATATATTCACTTTTACTGTTGATTTCATCAAAGTTTGTCGAAACGACAAATTACCATTTACCGTAAGTAGAAATTCTCTTTATGTGTAGATCAACTGTGGTCACTTGATATCTCGGGCCCATAGGCACAACCCATACTATGTCATAATGTCAACTTTTGACTTCTGGTGACCATATAAATAGTTCAAAACCATTAACTTGACTTCTTTATTTTTCAGCTCCATAAACTAGAGGGTGCAAAAATCCACAAATTGTCTAAATAGCCCACATTGTGGTAAGGGTCTTAATCGCCTTTTCTATTAATGAGGAGAGTGAGAAAAAATATCTTCTAATTTATGATTTTTTTTCAGCATTTTTCAATGGTTTACAATTGCTATAAAAGTGGTATCTGTTCTATTTCTACATTTATTTTGCATATTATTGCCAACATTTTATCACAAAAAAAAGAAACAAAAAGGAATCATTGTATATTTTAGTATTCCTGAGGAAAAGCATAAGGAAAGTTTGCATTTTATTTTTATTGTTAAGTCTTGACTACATCAATATCAATAACTATCCCAGACATTCAATATCCCATATTGTGCTGCAATGCATTCTTTGAGATTTTGTAAAGAGCAACTTATAATATGTGAGATGGAGGCATGAACTTTGCCAATTTTGAAACAGGCTGTCTTTTGTCTATTATGTGTGATGTCATCAGCGGACTTTGGCATTGGTTGCCCTTTACATATAGAAGCAGCCATCAGCAAGAATGTGGAGACACGGACAAAGGATACGCAAATTGATAGTTATGTTGTGATATTAGTACTGCATTTGTCTTACATACCTTCACGATCACAGTAGTGGGAAAAAAAAACGCAAGATGGCATCACTGTGTAGTCACTATTAGGGGTCAGTTGCCTGGGATGCTGAGGTAAGAAGAGGCTGCTCACACTGCTGTCCATCCTTTCGCCACTATCTAATACTTAGATACTAGAGTTGCTGAGGTAAGAAGAAGCTGCTCACATGGCTGTCCACCCAGGATTGCTGATCTAATGCTGGAGATACCAGGGGAGATGAGGTAATTAGAGGCTGCTCATGCTGCTATCCACCCTGTCTTTCTGACCCAATACTGGAGATACCATAGCAGAGGTGCTGAGGTAAAAAGAGGTTACTCACACTGCTTCCACCCTTTTTTTTTACGATCTAATACTGTACATACTAGGGTTACTGAGGTAATAAAAGGCTTCTCACATTGCTGTCCACCATTTTTATCTGACCTAGTACAGAATATACTGGAGAATGTGAGGTAAGAAGTGGACACTCACACCAATGTCCACCTTTTCATTCTGATATAATGCTGCAGATACAGGTGGTGCTCATTTAAGAAGAGGCTGCTCACACTGCTGTCCATCCTTTCTCCACTATCTAATACTTAGATACTAGAGTTGCTGAGGTAAGAAGAAGCTGCTCACATGGCTATCCACCCAGGATTGCTGATCTAATGCTGGAGATACCAGGGGAGATGAGGTAATTAGAGGCTCCTCATGCTGCTATCCACCCTGTCTTTCTGACCCAATACTGGAGATACCATAGCAGAGGTGCTGAGGTAAAAAGAGGCTACTCACACTGCTTCCACCCTTTTTTTTTACGATCTAATAATGTACATACTAGGGTTACTGAGGTAATAAAAGACTGCTCACATTACTGTCAACCATTTTTATCTAATTAAGTAAATAAGGCAGCACACTGCAGCGCTAAAACATGCAAACTTGAAAACACGAAATTTGAACTGCATTACTGCACTAGAAATATGAAAAATGAGAGCTTTTAGCGCATAAAAATGGCCAATTTTATGTGTACCTGGTAGCCGCTTTACGGCATCTCTCTTATACCAGGTCCTACGCTTGACCTACCTCGCTGAGAATAAACGTCTCCATCTGAATGGGTACATGTGAAACCTCTTCTTAGACTAAAATTCTCTCTCTCTGTGGAGGGGTATTGGACCTGCTGTAATTAAAACACCTGAAGCTAGGAGGCGGAGTGCACGATCAGAAGGCTAGAGAATACATTTCAAAAACCTGACCTGCACATCCAAACATAGACTAAGTGTGAACAGGTGCTGAACCCAGAGTCGCCAACTCGTATATAGTTAAGTAAATAAGGCAGCACACTGCAGCGCTAAAACATGCAAACTTGAAAACACGAAATTTGAACTGCATTACTGCACTAGAAATATGAAAAATGAGAGCTTTTAGCGCATAAAAATGGCCAATTTTATGTGTACCTGGTAGCCTCTTTAATTAGACTAGAATTTTAGTCTAAGAAGAGGTCTCACATGTACCCATTCAGATGGAGACGTTTATTCTCAGCGAGGTAGGGCAAGCGTAGGACCTGGTATAAGAGAGATGCCGTAAAGCGGCTACCAGGTACACATAAAATTGGCCATTTTTATGCGCTAAAAGCTCTCATTTTTCATATTTCTAGTGCAGTAATGCAGTTCAAATTTCGTGTTTTCAAGTTTTAGCGCTGCAGTGTGCTGCCTTATTTACTTAACTATATACGAGTTGACGACTCTGGGTTCAGCACCTGTTCACACTTAGTCTATGTTTGGATGTGCAGGTCAGGTTTTTGAAACCATTTTTATCTGACCTAGTACTGAATATACTGTAGAACCTGAGGTAAGAAGTGGCCACTCCCCTCTCTACTTTCTCTGCCTAGTTCCCTCCAGGCCTATAGAGGTCTAGTAATATGTTCAAACTCACAGAAAGAGTATGGGTCCCATATAGTGACAGATAAGGCTACTTTCACACTAGCGTCGTGCACTGCACATCGCAATGCATCGTTTTGCAGAAAAAACGCATCCTGCAAAGTTGTCTGCAGGATGCGTTTTTTCTCCATAGGCGTGTATTAGCGACGCATTTGCGACGCATTGCCACACATCGCAACCTTCGTGCGATGGTTGCGTCATGTTGTGGCGGACCGTCGGCACCAAAAAAAGTTGCTTGTAACGTTTTTTGGTGCGTTGTGTCCGCCATTTCCGACCGCGCATGCGCGGCCGGAACTCCGCCCCCTCCACCCCGCAGCTCAGAATGGGGCAGCGGATGCGTTGGAAAAATGCATCCGCTGCCCCCGTTGTGCTGTGCTTCCACAGTATGCGTCGGTACGTCGGCCCGACGCACTGCGACGGGCCGAGTACGACGCTAGTGTGAACGTAGCCTACTATCTGAGTAGTTTCGTATGTTTACCCATAAAGTAACTGGATAATAAGTGTATACTCCCAATACACATTGAAAATCAAGAAATTAGAGTTCCATACACATGAATTAGATTAAAAAAGTGTACATTTTATTACAAATACTATTGCACAGTTTATCACAATATAACACACCAATAGAACAAACAAGAGACCCTAGTAAGAGACATAGTTACATAGTTATTAAGGTTGAAGGAAGATGTTAAGTCCATCTAGTTCAACCCATAGCCTAACCTAACATGCCCTAACATGTTGATCCAGAGGAAGGCAAAAAAAACTCCATGTGGCAAAGAGTAAGCTCCACATTGGGGAAAAAATTCCTTCCCGACTCCACATACGGCAATCAGACTAGTTCCCTGGATCAACGCCCTATCAAGAAATCTAGTGTATATACCCTGTAACATTATACTTTTCCAGAAAGGTATCCAGTCCCCTCTTAAATTTAACAGAATAAATGTAAGGGGGCACCACGGTCAAAGGGATACCACCAGGACCTATAGTAGAATCGACATATGCAAGAAAAGAAAAAAAGGCTAGATCCTAATAATGGGGATCACCACAGTACGGAAATGACACTAAATATAAACACAGCTTTATTTGGCAACATATACAAATCACAACAAGGACACAAACATTAAAAACATTTAAGAAGCATAGTCATGCTATAGACACCAGCCCTTAATACGGCAGTAACCCACATAGGACTCAAAGGTATTTAAACAAATACAGTGTGTAATCATGGAACCAAGGTGGCAGAAATCCAATACACATAAGTTGTAGTATCTTGGCACTCCCCCAGATAATTTGACAAAGTAAGTAAAATGTATGCGACTAAAAAACAAAATTTAAGGCTCCCATTGACATGTTAATCCGTATACCTACAGTCCGGAGATAGGGGACCACACAGGACAAGCCTGCATATGTCCCCTCTTAAATTTAAGTAACGAATCACTCATTACAACATCACACGGCAGAGAGTTCCATAGTCTCACTGCTCTTACAGTAAAGAATCCGCAACTGTTATTATGCCTAAACCTTTTTTCCTCCAAACGCAGAGGATGCCCCCTTGTCCCGGTTTCAGGTCTATGATTAAAAAGATCATCAGAAAGGTCTTTGTACTGACCCCTCATATATCTAATATATAATTGCCTAGAATACTACTTCCTGCAATTTGTGCCAACTTCCGTGGCTTTGTCCGGAGCTAATGTCCGGAGCTAATGTCCGGAGCTAATGTCCGGATATTAATTGCCTAGAATACTACTTCCTGCAATTTGTGCCAACTTCCGTGGCTTTGTCCGGAGCTAATGTCTGGAGCTAATGTCCGGAGCTAATGTGCGGAGATAATGTCCGGAGCTAATGTCCGGAGCTAATGTCCGGAGCTAATGTCCGGAGATAAGTGACGTCAACAGTGTCCAGTGTCTGATTGGTTGCCGCCTGCTGCGAGCGACCAATCAGAAACGTGCCGTACTGTGACACACTCCGCCCGCCATTTTGGTGTGATTTTTGAATTTTTACCTCACAGCAAGTTTCTACTGCGTGGAGGCGGGCCCAGTGACGTTGCTCTTCAAGCTCCTGCCGAATTTCATCAAAAAAATGATAATACCATTTACCAAAACTATATATATTTAGTTGTGAAGTGGTTCAGTGACATTTTCACACCAATTTTGAACTTTTGTTTGGTGTTTTCTCCATATACTGCCTATTATTCACTGACTGTTATACTGAGAGACTGCCGTTTATTAACCTCTTCTTTGCCACATTGGGTATATTGCTCTATTATTTGCCACATAAGGACATTGTCCATTATTGCCCAGCAATTTCTCTGCAATATAAACTGCCTATTTATTAATATCTGCATTCCTGCAAAGAACTATTGCCTATTATTAACTGGCTATTTTCCTACTACCTGACACTGCCTCTTATTAACCTGTTGTTTGCCACCACCACGCTTAAAGCTGTTTAGCTTAGCCAACATGAGCTCTAATAGTAAGGATACTAATGACACAGAGCCCAAAGCTGCTGATGGCGCACGTAAGATTAGGTCTGATAGAAAGTATACTAATAATGCAGAGCAAAAAGACGCCGATGCCGCTGCCATTTTTTGTTCTTTCTTACTATTATTTATTAATTGTATTATTCTTACATTTGAATAAATAAAGTATATATGGATTCTAGACTCCCGATTCTTTAGAATCGGGCTGCCATCTAGTTTATACATAAACATAAGATCACCCCTTAGTCTTCGTTTTTCCAAACTAAATAGCCCCAAGTGTAATAACCTATCTTGGTATTGAAGACCCCCCAGACAGTTAAGTCCCAGTCATAAAAGTAGATATAAACCATCACAATGGTACTAGTATAAACCAATGCAGCTCATACTGGCTATGAGTCTTTTTGACACCCAATACAAATGCTTTTCATATAAAATCAGTGTTAACCTAAGCATTGGATGTCCTTAACATAGTGCGTTCCCCTTAGGCTGTCACAATGACCAGTACCCCTACAGAGGAGAAAGACAGTTGCAGTGCATCTAGTAGCCAAATAGCTTACCCATAGTGAATGTAGTGCAATGCCAAGGAACCGGATCCACTCCCTGACGCGAGTTTCGCGTAGGCTTTATCAAGAGGGAATGAAAATGATAATGGAATGATTTTGCGTAGGCTTTTAATAAAGCCTACGCGAAACGCGCGTCAGGGGGTGGATCCGGTTCCTTGGCATTGCACTACATTCACTATGGGTAAGCTATTTGGCTACTAGATGCACTGCAACTGTCTTTCTCCTCTGTAGGGGTACTGGTCACTGTGACAGCCTAAGCCAGGAGTGGAACAATTAGAGGAAAAGTATAATAGAAACATATGCACCACTTCTGCATTTATCACCCACTCCTGGTTTTGGCTTACAAATACTGATGTAAAATACTGACCAAATACTGATAGTGTGACGGCAGCCTAAAAGTTCCTGTGTGATTTTGGAGAAGCTTAAGTGCCGTTTAGCAGACATTGTATATTTATCAATGAACTTGGTTATAGTGAATGGAAGTTACCCATAACTCTTAGGGTACCGTCACACTATACCATTTCGATCGCTACGACGGTACGATTCGTGACGTTCCAGCGATATCGTTACGATATCGCTGTGTCTGACACGCAGCAGCGATCAGGGATCCTGCTGAGAATCGTACGTCGTAGCAGATCGTTTAGAACTTTGTTTCATCGCTGGATCTCCCGCTGTCATCGCTAGATCGGTGTGTGTGACACCGATCTAGCGATGCGATCCAGCGATGCGTTCGGTTGTAACCAGGGTAAACATCGGGTAACTAAGCGCAGGACCGCGCTTAGTAACCCGATGTTTACCCTGGTTACAAGCGTAAAACTAAAAAAAACCAAACAGCACATACTTACATTCTGGTGTCCGTCAGGTCCCTTGCCGTCTGCTTCCCGCACTGTGACTGCCGGCCGTAAAGTGAAAGCAGAGCACAGCGGCTGTGCTTTCACTTTCACTTTACGGCCGGCAGTCAGTGAGTGCGGGAAGCAGACGGCAAGGGACCTGACGGACACCAGAATGTAAGTATGTGCTGTTTGTTTTTTTTTAGTTTTACGCTTGTAACCAGGGTAAACATCGGGTTACTAAGCGCGGTCCTGCGCTTAGTTACCCGATGTTTACCCTGGTTAACCAGGGACCTCGGCATCGTTGGTCGCTGGAGAGCGGTCTGTGTGACAGCTCCCCAGCGACCACACTACGATTTACCTACGATCACGGCCAGGTCATATCGCTGGTCGTGATCGTAGGTAAATCATATAGTGTGACGGTACCCTTAAAGTCCAGACAGTGGTTTAGTATATGCAGCGTTACCACACAATCCCTGACCAGGTACCCTGTCATCAGTATAGGGATGAAACAGAAGCATAACAGATGAAAGAAACAAGCGGTTCTCTGTGTGTTATTCTTTTTTTTTTTCATTTGTTTTAGGCCGAAAATGAATAATGCTCAGAACAATCCGAGTAGCCTGCTCTATTCATGAATGATGCTACAGGAATTTCAGCCATTGTATGAACTCAACAAGGAAGTGGATCATTTTAAAGTGTAAAGGTCAAAGAGAGTGCAAGTGTGACTATGTCTCCTGACTTTAGGCTTCTGATAAATGCATCATTTGATACACAGGCATTTCCGAGACTTTAGTACAAAGCGATTACTCTTAGGATTTCAGACTGATCGTCAGTTGGGTTCACTTACTTTCTTTTTTTTACTACTCTCATCAGATTCCTATTTAATAGCAATTGAAGTTTTCAATTTGGTTAAAATCTCACAACAAATCTGTCAGAAGATAAGGTTAAGTCAATGCGAAATATAAGAGAGTCCTCACAGCCATTTCATTTGACCTATTCATACAGATGAAATATTTTAAAATTCAATAACTTCTTCCAATGGTACCTTGTTCTTCTGTAACCAATGTTTAAAGGGAACATGTCACCTGACTCATGCTGGCCAAGGGGCAGGCAGCGTAAATCACAGCCTGGCAGATTGAATTCCATCTGAAACATTTCAGAGAAAAGATAGTTGGGAGATCTGTTGTGGGACCAAAACATGGATGAGATGAGTCCGGTTCTGCCTCTGGCTGACTTTACTCAGGACTGCTAGAGGGGATTTACAGATCTCTTGGTTTTTCACTTGTAGCAGCGCCGGCAGGGTTGGAGCCAGAGTAATCTCATCTCTACCTATGGTCCTCAGCCTGATCTTCTAACTATAAAAAAAAAACCGAAGAATATATCTGGCGGCAATCGTGCTCAAAGCCTCTGAATAGTGCTGTGGCCACTGTCAGTTGACATGTTCCATTTAATTATACTTTTTTGTTGCCAAAAATGTTAAATCAACTCCTTCAATCAATATTATTATTATAATTTTTTATAGCGCCATTTATTCTATGGCTCTTTACATGTAAAAAAAGGGGGCAAATATAGACAAATACAATAAACTTGAGCAAAAAACAAGGCACTAACAGGTACAGAAGGAGAGAAGACCCTGCCCGCGATGGCTCACGGTCTGCAGGGGATGGGTGAGGATACACTAGGAGAGGGTAGAGCTGGTCATGCGGTGGTTCAGTAGGTTGAGGATCACTGCAGGATGTAGGCTTGTCGGAAGAGGTGAGTCTTCAGGTTCTTTTTAAAGGTTTCTATGGTAGGCGGGAGTCTGATGTGTTTGGGTAGAGAGTTCCAGAGTATGGGGGAAGCACGGGAGAAGTCTTGGATACGGTTGTGGGAAGAAGAGATAAGAGGGGAGTAGAGATGGAGACCTTGTGAGGATCGAAGGTTGTGTGTATGTAAGTACCTGGAGACCATGTCGCAGAAGTATGGAGAAGACCGGTTGTGGATGGCTTTGTATGTCATAGTAAGGGTTTTGAACTGGAGCCTCTGGACAATAGGAAGCTAGTGAAGGGCTTGGCATAGGGGAGAGGCTGGGGAATAGCGGTGAGACAGGTCGATTATTCGGGCAGCAGAGTGTAGGATGGATTGGAATTGTGCCAGAGTGCTAGAGGGGAGGCCAGAGAGTAGGAGGTTGCAGTAGTCAAGGCGCGAGATGATAAGGGCATGCACTCGTGTCAATATACTAGATCAATAACTAGATCAATATATTTATATAGTGAAATAGTAATATTATAGGGCCCATGTGAATATCTATGCTCTAGATATTTCTAATTAGAAGATATTTCTACTGCACTTCCCCAAAAAAATGAAAAACATTTTTTTCCAATACCACCTAAAAATGTATTCTCATTTTTTATTTCTTTGCTAAATTTTTACAACAATATTAACCATGTACAATAAACAAGTTGAGTAGAGCTATAACATTAACTAACAGTAAAATAAAATTTCTATGGCTCAATTATTGGAACAGGGTAGGCATGGAGTAGGGTTTATGAAAGGTATGTAACACAGCACTGGAAGATAAAGATTCTTCAGGTTTCACATATGCACAGCGGCTTGCAAAAGTATTCATTCCCTTGGCAGTTTTCGTGTTCCTCACAACCTGGAATTTCACTGGGGTTTTTTGAGGGTTTGCATCAGTTCATGTAAAGAACAGGCCGACAACTGTGAACATTGTTTTTTTTTTATTATGAAGGAAAAAAATAAATACCAACAGTATTATGTTATTTGGTCCCATAAATTTAATTTATGTCTATATTTTCCCACTGCACAGTATTAGATCAGTGATCTGAACAAGAAATTTAATGTCCCATGTAGGAACTACAGTGGCTTGCAAAAGTATTCACTCCCCTTGGCATTTTTTTGTGCTTTGCTGCCTCAAAGGCTGGAATTTCAATTTTTTGAGGGTTTGCATCAGTTCATGGAAAGAGCATGCCTACAACTGTGAACATTTGGTTTTATTTTATTTTGTGAAGCCAACAACAAATGGGACAAAATAACTGAAAGCTTTATTGACCAGAGCTATTCACCCACTAAAGTCAGAACTTTGTAGAGCCTCCTTTTGCAGCAATTCGCTTTGGATAAATCTCTATGGCCAATGGGATTTTTTCCCATTCTTCAAGTCAAAATTGCTCCAGATCCTTTAAGTTAGATGGTTTCCTCTGGTGAACAGCAATCTTCAATTTTGCCCCCAGATTCTTAATTAGATTAAGGGTTAGACTTTGACTAAACCACGCCAAAATGTTTACACATTTCCCCTTAAACCACTCAAGTGTTGCTTTAGCAGTATGCTTTGAGTCATTGTGTTGTTGGAAGGTGAACCTCTATCCCAGTCTCAAATTACTGATAGAATTATTATTATTATTATTATTTATTATTATAGCGCCATTTATTCCATGGCGCTTTACATGTGAGGAGGGGTATACATAATAAAACAAGTACAATAATCTTGAAAAATACAAGTCACAACTGGTACAGGAGGAGAGAGGACCCTGCCCGCGAGGGCTCACAATCTACAAGGGATGGGTGAGGATACAGTAGGTGAGGGTAGAGCTGGCCGTGCAGCGGTTTGGTCAATCGGTGGTTACTGCAGGTTGTAGGCTTGTCGGAAGAGGTGGGTCTTCAGGTTCTTTTTGAAGGTTTCGATGGTAGGCGAGAGTCTGATATGTTGTGGTAGAGCATTCCAGAGTAGGGGGGATGCACGAGAGAAATCTTGTATGCGATTGTGGGAAGAGGAGATAATAGGGGAGTAGAGAAGGAGATCTTGTGAGGATCGGAGGTTGCGTGCAGGAAAGTACCGGGAGACGAGGTCACAGATGTATGGAGGAGACAGGTTGTGGATGGCTTTGTACGTCATGGTTAGGCTTTTGTACTGGAGTCTCTGGGTGATGGGGAGCCAGTGCAGGGATTGACAGAGGGGAGAGGCCGGGGAATAGCGGGGGGACAGGTGGATTAGTCGGGCAGCAGAGTTTAGAATAGATTGGAGGGGTGCAAGAGTGTTAGAGGGGAGGCCACAGAGCAGGAGGTTACAGTAGTCAAGGCGGGAGATGATGAGGGCATGGACTAGGGTTTTTGCAGATTCTTGGTTTAGGAATGTGCGGATCCGTGAAATATTTTTGAGTTGGAGGCGGCAGGAAGTGGAAAGGGTTTGGATATGTGGTTTAAAGGAGAGATCAGTGTCAAGGATTACCCCAAGACAGCGGGCTTGTGGGACTGGGGAGAGTGGGCAGCCGTTTACTGTAATGGATAGGTTCGTTGGGGAGATCGCGTGAGATGGGGGAAAGATGATGAATTCTGTTTTGTCCATGTTAAGTTTTAGAAATCTAGTGGAGAAGAAGGATGAAATAGCAGACAGACATTGAGGGATTCTGGTTAGTAGGGAGGTGATATCTGGTCCAGAGATGTAGATCTGTGTGTCGTCAGCATAGAGATGATACTGAAAGCCGTGAGATTCTATGAGCTGTCCCAGGCCAAAGGTGTAAATGGAGAAGAGCAGGGGTCCTAGAACTGAACCTTGCGGAACTCCGACAGATAGGGGGCGAGGTGAGGAGGTGGTGTGTGAGTGGGAGACGCTGAATGTACGGTCAGTTAGGTATGATGAGATCCAGGATAGGGCCAATTCTGTGATGCCAAGGGATGAGAGGGTCTGCAGCAGCAGAGAATGGTCCACTGTGTCAAAGGCAGAGGACAGGTCCAGGAGGAGGAGGACAGAGTAGTGTCGCTTGCTCTTGGCGGTTAATAGGTCATTGGTGACCTTAGTTAGGGCAGTTTCAGTGGAGTGGTGTGACCGGAAGCCTGATTGAAAGCGGTCGAAGAAGGAGCAGGAAGATAGATGGGAGGACAGTTCAATATGGACATGTTGTTCCAGTAGTTTTGAGGCAAAGGGGAGAAGTGATATAGGGCAATAGCTAGATACAGAGGATGGGTCAAGAGAGGGCTTTTTGAGGATAGGTGTGATTGTGGCATGTTTAAAGCTTGAGGGGAAAATGCCAGTTGTTAGTGATAGGTTAAAGAGATGGGTTAGGGTTGGGATGAAGACTGTGGTGAGGTTTGGGATGAAGTGGGATGGGAGTGGGTCAAGTGCACAGGTGGTGAGATGCGATCTTGAGAGTAGAGTGGAGAGTCCGTCTTCTGTAATGGTGGAGAAGTTGGTTTTGGAGGTGGAGGGCTGGGTAGATGGGAGGAAGGGTTCTGGGGGTTGTTTACTAAAATTGTCTCTGATGTTCTCAATTTTCTGCTTGAAAAATGAGGCGAAGTCTTCAGCTGAGATGAGTGGGGAGGGAGGAGGTGCTGGGGGACGGAGGAGAGAGTTGAAGGTGTTGAATAACTGTTTGGGGTTGTGAGACAGGGAGGATATGAGAGATGAGAAGTAGGTTTGTTTTGCTGTGGCGAGCATGGTTTTGAAAGCAGTGAGGGACTGTTTGAATGCGATGAAGTGCTCGATGGAGTGGGATCTTTTCCATCTGCGCTCAGCAGCTCTGGAAGCTCGCCTCAGTTCTTTTGTCATGCTGGTGTGCCAGGGTTGTCTGTTGATTTTGCGAGCTTTGGTATGTGTGAGAGGGGCAAGAGATTCCAAAGCTGCAGCTATTGTGGTGTTATATAGAGCGGCAGCATCGTCCGCATTGTGTAGGGAGCTTATGTCTGTGAGAGGGAGGAGGGATTCAGAGAGTGAGTGAAGATCAAGGTGTTTAAGATTTCTGCGAGGGTGTGAGAGTTTGTGGGGTGGGGGTTGTAGACAAGGAGTGGAAAGGGAAGAGAATGTAAGTAGGTTGTGGTCAGAAAGAGGAAGAGGTGAGTTTGAGAGGTTAGATAGGGAGCAGAGGCGGGTGAGAATGAGGTCCAGTGTGTGACCATCTTTGTGGGTGGCTGTAGAAGACCATTGAGTGAGGCCAAAGGAGGAAGTGAGAGATAGAAGTTTAGTGGCAGCTGAGAGGGAAGTGTCAATGGGGATGTTGAAGTCGCCCATGATGATAGTGGGGATGTCAGCGGCGAGGAAGTGGAGTAGCCAGGTGGTGAAGTGGTCGAAGAAGGTGGTGGCTGGCCCTGGGGGACGGTAGGTGACAGCCAGTTGGAGGTTGGAGGGGGAGTAGATGCGCACAGAGTGCACCTCAAAGGAAGGGAGGATAACAGAGGGTGGCAGTGGGATTGGGGTGAAGGAGCAGTTATCTGACAGGAGAAAACCAACTCCTCCGCCATGCTTGCTGCTGGGGCGGGGTGTGTGAGAAAGGTGGAAGCCACCGTAAGAGAGTGCCGCAGGGGAGGCTGTGTCAGAAGGGGTGAGCCAGGTTTCAGTGATGCCGAGGAAGGAGAGTTTGTTATTGATAAAGAGGTCATGGATAAATGGAAGTTTATTGCAGACAGAGCGTGCGTTCCATAGTGCTCCAGATAGGGAAATTGGGGGAGCGGGGGCAGGATGAATGGGTATGAGGTTACTGTGGTTGCGAGGACGTGTAGAGGATCGTGGCAGGGGATTAGAAATGAATGTGGGGATGTGATGAGGAGGGCCAGGATTTGGGGATATGTCGCCAGCAATGAGGAGCAGCAGACAGAGCGTTAGAAGGTGTGAGCTGGATAGGTCATGATGTGGCCGTGTGTGCCTGGCGAGAAAGGATTGTATGTGGAGGAATAGTTCTGTGGAGGAGGTGAGATGACTGGGGAGGATGGAGGGAGAAATGACTAGTTCTTTACTGGGTGGAGGGACTACAGGAGATAGGAAGAAATAGAGTAGTATGGGGGTGAATGTGAAAAGAAACCGAAACATTATAGTGGTTTTCTATTCCTTTACCTTCCAGTCAATTCCAGTCCAATTCTAGTCTAATTCATAGCAATTAAAAAACTGCAATTTAAAAATGCAATTTCTAAGATGGTCAGACTCATGGCTATGAATTTATGGGCACCTAAGGGCTCACAGCTGAGAGGGAGGATGTGGGCGTGTGTGTCTAGAGCACATGTTCACAGTTAAGCCAGGTCATAAAGAGGGGGTGGGGTAGATGGCCACTCAGGTATGCAAGCAAGAAGCAAGGGAAGTGAAATACAAATGGATAGAAAACAATGGGTAAGCAAAGCATACCAGGTGGGAATTATATGCAGTTCACATAAACACACATTGCAGGAAAGGCAGAGTAGATGGACAGCAGCATACCAGGTGGGAATTATATGCAGTTCACATAAACACACATTGCAGGAAAGGCAGAGTAGATGGACAGCAGCATACCAGGTGGGAATTATATGCAGTTCACATAAACACACATTGCAGGAAAGGCAGAGTAGATGGACAGCAGCATACCAGGTGGGAATTATATGCAGTTCACATAAACACACATTGCAGGAAAGGCAGAGTAGATGGACAGCAGCATACCAGGTGGGAATTATATGCAGTTCACATAAACACACATTGCAGGAAAGGCAGAGTAGATGGACAGCAGCATACCAGGTGGGAATTATATGCAGTTCACATAAACACACATTGCAGGAAAGGCAGAGTAGATGGACAGCAGCATACCAGGTGGGAATTATATGCAGTTCACATAAACACACATTGCAGAATAGAATCTAGAATGAAACAGACTGAATCTATCCGTATTTGGCACCATCCATCTTCAGCTCGACTCGGACCATTTTCACTGTTCCTGCTGCCTAAAACCATCCCAACAACTTGATGCTGCCACCACCATGTTTCACTGTGGGGATGGTATTATTGTGGTGATGAGCTCTGTTTGTTTGGCGCCAGACATAGTGTTTACTTTGGTGGCCAAAAGTTCAATTTTGGTCTCAACTGACCACAGCACCTTCCTCCATACATTTGGGAAAACTCCCAAATGCTTTTGGCAAACTCAAAACAAACCTTACAATTTTTATGTGTAAGTAAAGGTTTTTTCTGCCCACTCTTCCATAAAGGACTATTTAGTGCTGATACGCAAATCAGATTAAAAAAATATTTAAAAATAGGTTGTAATGTAAAAAAAATAGGCAAAGAGCCAAAGGCGATGAATACTTTTGCAAGCCAGTGTAGGTAAAAAAGCTTAAAAAAATTGTAAACATTTTTAGAAAATCACAAAACAAAGAACAAAAAAAAAAATTATCAAAATACATATATTAATGTAAAACAAAAGTAAACAAAAAAGTACACATATTTGGTATTGATGCATCCAGAACGACCCGGTCTATAAAACTATCACACTAGTGAACCCCTTCAGTTAACACCGTCAAAAAAAAAAAAATGTGGAATAAAACGCGATCAAAAATTCAAATGTAAATAAATCAATATAGCTGAAAACATAATCTTTTCCCTCAAAAACAAGTCACAATACAGCTCCATCAGTAGAAAATAAAAAGCTATAGCTCTCAGAATATAGAGATACAAAAATGATTTTTTTCTAAAATAGTTTTATTGTGTAAAAGTGGCCAAACATAAAAGTATGACATAACTTTGTTATCGCTGTAATCATAGTTATTTAAAAAGTAAAGCTGTCTTAAACACATGTCTTTTATGACATGGTGAACAGCATAAAAAATAATACTTGAATTGCTGGCTTTTGTTCATTCTGCCTCCCAAAAATTGGAATAGTAAGCAATAAAAAAATGTTATGTACCCGAAAATGGTACAAAAGAAAAAAATCAACTCTTTTCACAAAAAACAAGCCCTCACATGACTCTGTAGACAGAAATATAGAACAGTTATAGCTTTCAAAATGTGGTTATGCAAATCTTTTTTTTTGTATAAAAAGTGTCTTTTAGTGTGTGATTGCACTTAAACATAAAAAAAATCCTTATAAATCTATCACTGTAATCACACCTATCCAAAGAATAAAGTCATATTATCCCTTATACCACATGGGAAACAGCATTAAAAAATAAATGAAACCAATTCTTGAACTGCTATTGATTTCATTTGGATTGCTATTGATTTGTTCATTCTTCCACCCAAAGATCGCAGTAAAGCTCGGTTCTCTTTAATCATGCGATCTCTACGCTGAGCGCTTACACCAGGGTTTTCTGTGTAAATCTCTGAAATATATGTTTCAGACAGAACCACCAGTGGAAAATTCCCAATAATGAGGCAGATGGAGACACTGTAGATGCTCTCTAGCCTATGATCCGGTGGTGTCTTTCTTTCTAAGTGTACATAAAAGCTTGGAAGGCCACAGTTTTGTGTACTTCTGAAAAGCTGAATAGAGGCCAGACAGAGTTCAGAGTAACTCTGCTGCCTCATTATAGTGAATTGGTCCCTTGGGGGCTTCATCTGAATAGCGTTATTCAGAGATTTAGATTGAAACCCCGACGTAAGTGGTCAGCGTAGAACACCGGATAAATGTGATCCCAAATGTTATGTAAAATGTTCCCAATAAAATATTCAACTCAGTTCACAAAAAAAAGCAAATCCCCACTCTTGTTAGTCATCTGTTATGGGAAATATAGGGGGCTTCCAAGTTACTGGTAGCACAAAGTTTCTGGAAAATTGAAATGGGTGCACCCAACAAAGAAATCCAGCAAATCCAAATGCCCTCCCCCTCTCTTTCTAAGCGCCACAATAAGCCTAAACCACATTTAGCATCCTCATGTTTGGCATTACTGTACTGAGGAAAGCCCACTTAATTTACTAGGTGTCTCCCGAAGCACGAGCTGGGCACAATGTATGGACACTACGAAGTACTGTGGAATACAATGTACCAGCACTACAATGTACTAGGCCAGGGGTGTCAAACTGCATTCCTCGAGGGCTGCAAACAGGTCATGTTTTCAGGATTTCCTTGTACTGCACAGGTGATAATTTAATCACCAACTCATTATTTGTGTAGGTGATTAAATTATCACCTGTGCAGTACAAGGAAATCCTGAAAACATGACCTGTTTGCAGCCCTCGAGGAATGCAGTTTGACACCCCTGTACTAGGCACTGCAATGTATAGGTACTACAATGGCAAATTTTCAACTTTCACTCAGCAACAGCCATTGCTTCTTACCTCTCGAGTCTCACAATATTTCTAAGCAGTACTGTACAGCCACATATGGGTATTGCCACATTGAGCAGAAATTGTGTGACAAATTTTAGTGCTATTTTTACCCATTTCTCATGTGAAAATGTAAAATTTCTATGATAAAAATGTAATTACCGTATATTTTGGTATACAGTTCTGTGAAACACCTGTGGTGTCAATATGATCACTGCACACCTAGATCAGTTCTTTGAGAGGAGTAGTTTGTAAAATTAGATCACTTATAGGAGTGGGTTCTGATGCTCTGGAACTTCAATGGCTCTGCCAATGTGACATGGCACCCGTAAACCATAATAGCAAAATCTGCAATATATTATGGCGCTTCTTCCGTTTTGAGCTTTGTACTGTGCTTCAAAAGTACTTTTCGACCACATATCTGGTATTGACGTACATAGGTGAATTTGTGCACCTATGTGTTTTCTCCTTTTAGCCCTTTTGAAAATTAAAAACTTGGGCTCAAAGCAACTTTTCAGTGCTCAGCCCAATGTTATACAATTCTGTGAATTGCCTGATGGTTAAAAATGCTCAAAACACCTTTGAATAATTTACTTGAAGGGTGTAGTTTTTAACCCCTTTATAAGAAATGACGTACTATCCCGCCAAGGTGACCTGGGACTTAATTCCCAGTGACGGGATAGTACGTCATAGGCGATAGGCCGTGCTCACGAGGCCGCCGCCGGGTGTCAGCTGATTATTACACTATGTGCCAGTAGTGGTCACGGACCGCTCCTGACACATTAACCCCCGGAACACTGCAATCAAACATGATCGGAGTGTTCCGGCGGCATAGGGAAGCATCGCGCAAGGGGGCTCCCTGCGTGCTTCCCTGAGACCCTCGGAGCAACACGATGTGATCGCGTTGCTCCGAGGGTCTCCTACCTCCTCCTCCCTGCAGGCCCCAGATTCAAAATGGCCACGGGGCAGCTTCCGGGTCATGCAGGGAGGTGGCTTTCAAGCGTCTTGCTCAGAGCAGGCGCCGGGAAGCCCTCTGCACTGCCTGTCAGATCGCTGATCTGACACAGTGCACTGCAAAGTGTCAGATCAGCGATCTGTCACTATACCATGATGTCCCACCCTGGGACAAAGTAAAAAAGTAAAAAAAAAAAATATTTACATGTGTAAAGAAAAAAAAACCTAAATAAAGAAAAAAAAATTGTTCCAATAAATACATTTCTTTATCTAAATTAAAAAAAAACAATAAAAGTACACATATTTAGTATCACCGCGTCCGTTACGACCTATAAAACTTTCGCACTAGTTAACCCCTTCAGTGAACACCATAAAAAAAAACCGAGGCGAAAAACAACGCTTTATTATCATACCGCCGGACAAAAATCATACCCCCGAACAAAAAGTGGAATTACACGCGATCAAAAAGACGGATATAAATAACCATGGTACCTCTGAAAATCTCATCTTGTCCCGCAAAAAACGAGTCACCATACAGCATCATCAGTGAAAAAATAAAAAAGTTATAGTCCTCAGAATAAAGCGATGCAAAAATAATTATTTTTTATATAAAATAGTTTTTAGCGTACAAAAGCGCCAAAACATAAAAAAAGACATCAATGAGGTATCGCTGTAATCGTACTGACCCGAAGAATAAAATTGATTTATCAATTTTACCAAACGTGGAACGGTATAAACGCCCCCCCCCCAAAAAAAAAGAAATTCATGAATAGCTGGTTTTTGATTATGCTGCCTCACAAAAATTGGACTAAAAAGCGATCAAAAAATGTCACAAGCCCGACAATGGGGCCATTAAAACCGTCAACTTGTCCCGCAAAAAACAACACCTCACATAACTCTGTGGACCAAAATATGGAACTACAACTGCAGTATCAATTGATAGCTGCTGTGCTGAGACATTGTGGAGTAGAGTGAACATGACAAACTATTGGACTGTGAGTGAGTTGCAGGCAGAGTTGTTATGGTGGATTGAGAAAGATGTGATATGCTTGGTGTCTGAGATTGGTTAAAAACAGCAGGCATGTCCACTTCCATAACAGTTGATGGGCTCTCACTCACCTCGACTGTAGCAGGTAAACAAGTGGAGGTTCTGCGGTCTGAGACCTGTGTGAGAACACTTGCCATGGCGACAGAGGAGGATGCAGCAGCAGATGTGGTTGATGGGGCAGCCGGTGGTTGGCGAGGCCCACTAGGTAGCATTTTAGAGCAGTGAGATTCCTAGACTAACGCATGCTGATCGCGCATGTGCCGATTCATGCACTGATTGGTCAAATTATTGCAATTTTTGCCCTTACTGAGTCTTTTTGTACAAAGTTGGAAGATAATGTGAGTTGGGTGTCAGGACACAGCTGTCGGGTGCCCCAGGACCAGGGGCTCCTTCCTTATCCCTAACATTAGGGGGATGCCTAGCTCGCCCTGGTCCCTGGGATACTTCAGATGGTGAAGATGCCGAGGCCTCTGCACTTGCCTTACCTCCTAAGTTATTCCTCTGACTCTTCTCCTCCCCCACCCAGAGAAGAGGGGGAGCTACTGTGCACTGTAGTACACCAACCCGACAAACAAGGCAATATGGACAGCGGTTAACAGAAAACTCCAGGCATACAAAATATTCACTCACATGTAACAGAGGAATGCATCGGGATGTGAAGGTAGGGAAATAAAAAAAAAGAGAAGGATAACAAATTACCACGCATACAAACAAAGCAACAGTCACTAATAACTTCTTAAACTATCCACATATGTGCTCCATTCCCATCGTTAGCCATGCAGCAAATGCTAGCTCTGACAAGGATTAGTAACAGAGCCCAGATTATAAAGGGAAAAGGAGTGGCTAACTGAGCACAGCTGTGAGCACAGGGATTTCCAACATGGCCAGATTAACCCCTGTTCTGCCAGAAGAAATAAACACATTTAAAATGAAAGAGAAGTGCTTCTTCTCAGAGCCGGAGTAGGAGCAATTAGACACTGCGTCTTCTGGCTCCACACTGTTGCGGTAACCCCATGACAGTGGGTCAGCCTTTTTGTTATCAGAAAAGGCCAGGAATAGGCAACCCTTGCCACTTATGCAAATTGCAGACCCGTGATCGCTACTGGCCACAGCCAGAGTTGTGGCTGAGGATATAATGCTTGTCGTCATTGCATCATTCCATGTTTGTGTAGGAAGCCGCAACGTAACCTCCTCTTCTTCTTCCTCCTACACCTCCTCTGCTCAGCTATTCAGCTGCGTGCCTCCGGGTTCACGCCAAGTGGGATCCACAACCTCATCGTCATCCTCTCTGTTCTCATACACCATGAAAGTCACCCTCCTCCTCTTCCTGCCCAGTACAGTACAGTCCGCGTGCACCTCAGGTATCTGAGTCTCATCAGGATTATCCCCACTTCCGGGGGGTTAACTTCTGTTGGTGATGGTCTGGATTCTGCTTGGACCGCACTTTGTCCAGCCCCGGATTCAACTGAAAACATTCTTGGGCGTCGGTGCAGATGCTTTCCTCCTGTTGAGTCCCTGAATCTTTGGAGCAGACCTCTGATGCCCATGGAATAGAATGTGTGAACAGCTCTGCAGACTCGCCCATGTGTGGTGCCCCACAGTCAGTTGGGCGGTTGTAGAGTTGAGACGTGGGGGGGAACATAAGTATGTGGGGTGCTACCTTTAAGGACTGTACTGCATGTGATGTGAAGATGGAGGATGTTATGATAAGGTAATTCAGTACCACAATGGACATAGAGGTCAGAGCACATACAGTGACCTGACAATAACCCAAAAACATAGAACGAGCTCTGAGACGTGGGAACTCTGCTGACCGCAATCCCTAATCCTCTCCAACCACACTAGAGGCAGCCGTGGATTGCGCCTAACGCTCCCTATGCAACTCGGCACAGCCTGAGAAACTAGCTAGCCTGAAGATAGAAAATAAGCCTACCTTGCCTCAGAGAAATACCCCAAAGGAAAAGGCAGCCCCCACATATAATGACTGTGAGTTAAGATGAAAAGACAAACGTAGAGATGAAATAGATTTAGCAAAGTGAGGCCCGACTTTCTGAACAGAGCGAGGATAGGAAAGGTAACTTTGCGGTCAACACAAAACCCTACAAAAACCACGCAAAGGGGGCAAAAAGACCCTCCGTACCGAACTAACGGCACGGAGGTACACCCTCTGCGTCCCAGAGCTTCCAGCAAGCAAGAAAAAACAAATAGACAAGCTGGACAGAAAAAACAGCAAACAAAATAGCAAAGCAGAACTTAGCTATGCAGAGCAGCAGGCCACAGGAACGATCCAGGAGGAAACAGGTCCAATACTAGAACATTGACTGGAGGCCAGGATCAAAGCACTAGGTGGAGTTAAATAGAGCAGCACCTAACGACTTCACCGCATCACCTGAGGAAGGAAACTCAGAAGCCGCAGTACCACTCTCCTCCACCAACGGAAGCTCACAGAGAGAATCAGCCGAAGTACCACTTGTGACCACAAGAGGGAGCTCTGCCACAGAATTCACAACAGGAGGAAGAGGAAAAGAGACCACTTGATGCATCCATCCACTGGACCACATGCTCTTTAGGTCCCTCATCTGCAAGGTGTATATGAGGGCATGCCACAAGCTTCCTGCCTCGGGTAACCTTGGACTCTGATCTCCCCTTCAAAACACATATCCATGCTGACTACAACTCAAAAATATTTCCTGGATCCGTACATTCCTTACACCGAGAATCTGCAAAACCCCTAGTCCATGCACTCATCATCTCCTGCCTCAACTACTTAAATTTCCTGCTTTGTGGCCTCCCTTCTAACAGTCTGGCACCCCTCCAATCTATTCTAAACTCTGCTGCCTGACTAATCCACCTATCCCCTCGCTATTCCCCGGCCTATCCTTTAAGTCAATCCCTTCATTGGCTCCCCATTACCGAGAGACTCAAGTTCAAAGCCCTAACCATGGCATACAAAGCAGTCCACAAACTGTCTCCTATATACTTCTGTGACCTAGTCTCCCGGTACTTACCTGCACTCAACCTCCAATCCTCACAAGATCTCCTTCTCTACTCTGCTCTTATCTCCTTTTCCCACAATCGCATACAAGGTTTCTCCCTTGCATCCCCTCTACCCTGGAACTCTCTACCCTAAGATATCACTCTTACCTACCATGGAAACATTCAAAAGGAACCTGAAGAACCAGCTCTTCCGACAAGCTTACAACCTACCATACCGCTGCATGACCAGCTGTACCCTCACCTACTGTATCCTCACCGATCCCTTTTAGACTGTGAGCACTCCAGGGCAGGGTCCTCTCTCCTCTTCTATTACTTGGTGACTTGCATTGTTTAAGATTAATGTACCGTATATACTCGAGTATAAGCCGAGATTTTCAGCCCAAATTTTTGGGCTGAAAGTGCCCCTCTCGGCTTATACTCGAGTCACGGTAGCGGTGTGGTCGGCGGGTGAGGGGGAGAGGGCGCTGAGGTATACTTACCTAGTCCCAGCGATCCTCGCGCTGTCCCTGCCTTCCTCCCCGTCTTCTGTGCTGCAGCTTCTTCCCCTCTTCAGCGGTCACGTGGGACCGCTCATTACAGAAATGAATAGGCGGCTCCACTCATCAGGAGGGCGTTAAACTAGAAGAAGAGGGGACGGGAAGAAAAACATTAGACTCGAACAAAGATGACCCAGGAAAACATACTCAGAAGGGAGGTAAGAACATTTCTAAAACAATCCACAGTGAGGAGATTGGAACAAAACAAAATCCTCTAAACTGCATGCTCGCAAACGCCAGAAGCCTGACAAACAAGATGGAAGAACTAGAAGCAGAAATATCTACAGGTAACTTTGACATAGTGGGAATAACCGAGACATGGTTAGATGAAAGCTATGACTGGGCAGTTAACTTACAGGGTTACAGTCTGTTTAGAAAGGATCGTAAAAATCGGAGAGGAGGAGGGGTTTGTCTCTATGTAAAGTCTTGTCTAAAGTCCACTTTAAGGGAGGATATTAGCGAAGGGAATGAGGATGTCGAGTCCATATGGGTTGAAATTCATGGAGGGAAAAATGGTAACAAAATTCTCATTGGGGTCTGTTACAAACCCCCAAATATAACAGAAACCATGGAAAGTCTACTTCTAAAGCAGATAGATGAAGCTGCAACCCATAATGAGGTCCTGGTTATGGGGGACTTTAACTACCCGGATATTAACTGGGAAACAGAAACCTGTGAAACCCATAAAGGCAACAGGTTTCTGCTAATAACCAAGAAAAATTATCTTTCACAAATGGTGCAGAATCCAACCAGAGGAGCAGCACTTTTAGACCTAATACTATCTAATAGACCTGACAGAATAACAAATCTGCAGGTGGTTGGGCATTTAGGAAATAGCGACCACAATATTGTGCAGTTTCACCTGTCTTTCACTAGGGGGACTTGTCAGGGAGTCACAAAAACATTGAACTTTAGGAAGGCAAAGTTTGAACAGCTTAGAGATGCCCTTAATCTGGTAGACTGGGACAATATCCTCAGAAATAAGAATACAGATAATAAATGGGAAATGTTTAAGAACATCCTAAATAGGCAGTGTAAGCGGTTTATACCTTGTGGGAATAAAAGGACTAGAAATAGGAAAAACCCAATGTGGCTAAACAAAGAAGTAAGACAGGCAATTAACAGTAAAAAGAAAGCATTTGCACTACTAAAGCAGGATGGCACCATTGAAGCTCTAAAAAACTATAGGGAGAAAAATACTTTATCTAAAAAACTAATTAAAGCTGCCAAAAAGGAAACAGAGAAGCACATTGCTAAGGAGAGTAAAACTAATCCCAAACTGTTCTTCAACTATATCAATAGTAAAAGAATAAAAACTGAAAATGTAGGCCCCTTAAAAAATAGTGAGGAAAGAATGGTTGTAGATGACGAGGAAAAAGCTAACATATTAAACACCTTCTTCTCCACGGTATTCACGGTGGAAAATGAAATGCTAGGTGAAATCCCAAGAAACAATGAAAACCCTATATTAAGGGTCACCAATCTAACCCAAGAAGAGGTGCGAAACCGGCTAAATAAGATTAAAATAGATAAATCTCCGGGTCCGGATGGCATACACCCACGAGTACTAAGAGAACTAAGTAATGTAATAGATAAACCATTATTTCTTATTTTTAGTGACTCTATAGCGACAGGGTCTGTTCCGCAGGACTGGCGCATAGCAAATGTGGTGCCAATATTCAAAAAGGGCTCTAAAAGTGAACCTGGAAATTATAGGCCAGTAAGTCTAACCTCTATTGTTGGTAAAATATTTGAAGGGTTTCTGAGGGATGTTATTCTGGATTATCTCAATGAGAATAACTGTTTAACTCCATATCAGCATGGGTTTATGAGAAATCGCTCCTGTCAAACCAATCTAATCAGTTTTTATGAAGAGGTAAGCTATAGGCTGGACCACGGTGAGTCATTGGACGTGGTATATCTCGATTTTTCCAAAGCGTTTGATACCGTGCCGCACAAGAGGTTGGTACACAAAATGAGAATGCTTGGTCTGGGGGAAAATGTGTGTAAATGGGTTAGTAACTGGCTTAGTGATAGAAAGCAGAGGGTGGTTATAAATGGTATAGTCTCTAACTGGGTCGCTGTGACCAGTGGGGTACCGCAGGGGTCGGTATTGGGACCTGTTCTCTTCAACATATTCATTAATGATCTGGTAGAAGGTTTACACAGTAAAATATCGATATTTGCAGATGATACAAAACTATGTAAAGCAGTTAATACAAGAGAAGATAGTATTCTGCTACAGATGGATCTGGATAAGTTGGAAACTTGGGCTGAAAGGTGGCAGATGAGGTTTAACAATGATAAATGTAAGGTTATACACATGGGAAGAGGGAATCAATATCACCATTACACACTGAACGGGAAACCACTGGGTAAATCTGACAGGGAGAAGGACTTGGGGATCCTAGTTAATGATAAACTTACCTGGAGCAGCCAGTGCCAGGCAGCAGCTGCCAAGGCAAACAGGATCATGGGGTGCATTAAAAGAGGTCTGGATACACATGATGAGAGCATTATACTGCCTCTGTACAAATCCCTAGTTAGACCGCACATGGAGTACTGTGTCCAGTTTTGGGCACCGGTGCTCAGGAAGGATATAATGGAACTAGAGAGAGTACAAAGGAGGGCAACAAAATTAATAAAGGGGATGGGAGAACTACAATACCCAGATAGATTAGCGAAATTAGGATTATTTAGTCTAGAAAAAAGACGACTGAGGGGCGATCTAATAACCATGTATAAGTATATAAGGGGACAATACAAATATCTCGCTGAGGATCTGTTTATACCAAGGAAGGTGACGGGCACAAGGGGGCATTCTTTGCGTCTGGAGGAGAGAAGGTTTTTCCACCAACATAGAAGAGGATTCTTTACTGTTAGGGCAGTGAGAATCTGGAATTGCTTGCCTGAGGAGGTGGTGACGGCGAACTCAGTCGAGGGGTTCAAGAGAGGCCTGGATGTCTTCCTGGAGCAGAACAATATTGTATCATACAATTATTAGGTTCTGTAGAAGGACGTAGATCTGGGTATTTATTATGATGGAATATAGGCTGAACTGGATGGACAAATGTCTTTTTTCGGCCTTACTAACTATGTTACTATGTTACTATGTTACCTCCCATAGGGGTGGAGCCGCCTATTCATTTCTCTAATCAGCGGTGCCGGTGACCGCTGACAGGAAGAGGCTGCAGCACAGAAGACGGGGAGGAAGGCAGGGACAGCGCGAGGATCGCTGGGACTAGGTGAGTATGTTATATTCACCTGTCCACGTTCCAGCCGCCGGGCGCCGCTCCATCTTCCCGGCGTCTGCGCTCTGACTGTTCAGGTCAGAGGGCGCGATGACGCATATAGTGTGCGCGGCGCCCTCTGCCTGATTAGTCAGAGCGGGGAGACGCCGGAACGAGACGCTGGGAGCTGCAATCAAGAGAGGTGAGTATGTGTTTTTTTTTTTATTGCAGCAGCAGCGGCCATGGCACAGATTTATGTGCAGCATCTATGGGGCACAATGAACGCTGCAGAGCAATATATGGGGCATCTGTGCAGCATCTATGGGGCACAATGAACGCTGCAGAGCAATATATGGGGCATCTGTGCAGCATCTATGGGGCACAATGAACGCTGCAGAGCACTATATGGGGCATCTGTGCAGCATCTATGGGGCACAATGAACGCTGCAGAGCACTATATGGGGCATCTGTGCAGCATCTATGGGGCACAATGAACGCTGCAGAGCACTATATGGGGCATCTGTGCAGCATCTATGGGGCACAATGAACGCTGCAGAGCAATATATGGGGCATCTGTGCAGCATCTATGGGCCACAATGAACGCTGCAGAGCACTATATGGGGCATCTGTGCAGCATCTATGGGGCACAATGAACGCTGCAGAGCATTATATGGGGCATCTGTGCAGCATCTATGGGGCACAATGAACGCTGCAGAGCACTATATGGGGCATCTGTGCAGCATCTATGGGGCACAATGAACGCTGCAGAGCACTATATGGGGCATCTGTGCAGCATCTATGGGGCACAATGAACGGTGCAGAGCACTGTATGGGGCACAGATATTGGGCAAAAATGAACGGTGCAGAGCATATATGGGGCACAGATATGGGGCAATATGAACGGTGCAGAGCACTATATGACACAGCTATGGGGAAATAATGATCTATTTTTATTTTTGAAATTCACCGGTAAATGCTGCATTTCCACCCTAGGCTTATACTCGAGTCAATAAGTTTTCCCAGTTTTTTGTGGCAAAATTAGGGGGGTCGGCTTATACTCGGGTCGGCTTATACTCGAGTATATACGGTACTTGTTTTTATTATGTATACCCCTTTTCACATGTAAAGTGCCATGGAATACATGGCGCTATAACAATAAATAATAATACCGCTGTGTGGCTGCCCATCTAGTAACAGAAGGTGTCAAAATGCTGCTCAGTTATATTATTTCTACTCTGGGGATATTGATGCCCCTTTAGTGGTGTGTGGTAATAATTTTTTTTAAATGTTTGAACTCCAAATTGGGTCTCATTCATGTGTGTTGCCTGAATTTTTCAGGGCTCTCAGAGCACTAGACCTACCCCTATCACTCACTCACCTGTTTCTGATCAATGTTTAAGCTAGAAATGCTGGTCCAAGCCCTGTACCATGCATCCGTGCTGCGCAATTATACTTTTTGTACTCTGGGTCAATTGATGCCTCTTTTCCTGGTGTCTGCTTCTAATTTGAGCTTTTTATGGCAGCTTTTTGGCCCCTATGAAAGTGTTGTCTACGCATTTGGTTTTGCCTCACATTGAGTTCATTGGGGTTCGGATATGCTCAATGAACTGTTTGGCGACCATCAGGACATTTGCGAATCTGAACCGAACTTAACCTTGAAAGGTTCGCTCCTCTCTAATAAAGGGCTCTGCAAACGTGACATTGTGTATGCTAACTAATCCAGCCAATTTTGCTCTTCAAAAGTCAAATGGTGCTCCTTCCATTATGAGGCCTGCCATGCACCCAAACAGTATTTTTCTACCACATATGGGATATCAGTGTACTCCGGAGAAATTGCACAACAAATTGTATGGCTCATTTTCTCCTGTTTCCCTTGTGAAAATGAACAATTTGGGGCTAAAGAACATTTTCATGGAAAAAAATGAAAATTTTCAGTTTGCACATTGCTTTAATACCTGTTAAGCACATAAAGGATTAATAAACTTTTTGATCGTGGTTTTGAGAATTTTGATTGGTGCAGATTTTAAAACTAAGTCACTGTTGTGCATTTTTCATCACACTGACCCCTAAAAGTAACTTCAAATGTGATGTGGTCCCTAAAAAATTGGTTTTGTAAATTTTGTTGAAAAAATGAATAATTGCTAATAAACTTTTAACCCTTTTAACTTCCTAGCAAAAAAAATTATGTTTAAAAAATGATGCTGATGTAAAATAAACATGTGTCAAATGTTATTTAGTAACTATTTTGTGAGGTATAACTATCTGGTCAGTTTAAGGGTATAAAATTAAAAATTTAAAAATTGTGACATTTTCCAATTTTTTGTAAAATTTTCAATATTTTCATAAATAAATGTAAATCATATTAACCTAAATTTACCACTATCATGAAGTACAATATGTTACAAAAGAACATTCTCAGAGTCACTGGGATATGTTGACGTGTTTCAGAGTTATTTCCACATAAAGTGACACGGGTCAGAATTGTAAAATTTGGCCTGCTCAGGAAGATGAAAACAGGTGAAGGGGTTAATGGCCCTAGCATCAACACCCATGAAAACCTATATTAACTGAATTCACATCTCTTTGAAACATGGACCATGCTCAGGTTGTAATATCAGACCAGATATTGTGATCCAAATACGTTCAGTTTCAAGGATGTGTGACTCAGAATACTTCATCTTACAAATATGTATCATAAATATGTAAGGGTCTGGACTGTTATGAACTGGTGATTTAGAACCACAATGGACCTGGTGGTTAAGAGCACTGAAAATGACCTGATAGTTACTAATAACATAGGACGAGCTCTGAGACGTGGGAACTCTGCTGACCGCAATCCCTAATCCTATCACACCACACTAGAGGTAGCCGTGGAGCGCTCCTGACCAGACCTAGGCGCCTCGGGCACAGCCTGAGAAACTAGCTAGCCTGAAGATAGAAAAATAGGCCTACCTTGCCTCAGAGAAATTCCCCAAAGGAAAAGGCAGCCCCCCACATATAATGACTGTGAGTAAAGATGAAAATACAAACACAGAGATGAAATAGATTTTAGCAAAGTGAGGCCCGACTTACTGAATAGACCGAGGATAGGAAAGATAGCTTTGCGGTCAGCACAAAAACCTACAAACAACCACGCAGAGGGCGCAAAAAGACCCTCCGCACCGACTAACGGTACGGAGGTGCTCCCTCTGCGTCCCAGAGCTTCCAGCAAGCAAAACAAACCAATATAGCAAGCTGGACAGAAAAAATAGCAAACAAAAGTAACACAAGCAGAACTTAGCTTATGCAGGGCAGACAGGCCACAAGAACGATCCAGGAGAGAGCAAGACCAATACTGGAACATTGACTGGAGGCCAGGAACAAGAACTAGGTGGAGTTAAATAGAACAGCACCTAACGACTTAACCTCATCACCTGAGGAAGCAAACTCAGAAGCCGCAGCCCCACTCACATCCACCAAAGGAAGCTCATGGACAGAACCAGCCGAAGTACCACTCATGACCACAGGAGGGAGCCTGACCACAGAATTCACAACAGTACCCTACCCTTGAGGAGGGGTCACCGAACCCTCACCAGAGCCCCCAGGCCGACCAGGATGAGCCAAATGAAAGGCACAAACCAGATCGGCAGCATGAACATCAGAGGCAAAGACCCAGGAATTATCTTCCTGACCATAACCCTTCCACTTAACCAGGTACTGGAGTTTCCGTCTCGAAATACGAGAATCCAAAATCTTCTCCACTATATACTCCAACTCCCCCTCAACCAAAACCGGGGCAGGAGGATCAACGGATGGAACCACAGGTGCCACGTATCTCCGCAACAATGACCTATGGAATACATTATGGATGGAAAAAGAAGCTGGGAGGGTCAAACGAAAAGACACAGGATTAAGAACCTCAGAAATCCTATACGGACCAATGAAACGAGGCTTAAACTTAGGAGAGGAAACTTTCATAGGAATATAACGAGACGACAACCAAACCAAATCCCCAACACGAAGTCGGGGACCCACACAGCGCCTGCGGTTAGCGAAACGTTGAGCCTTCTCCTGGGACAATGTCAAATTGTCCACTACATGAGTCCAAATCTGAAGACACAAAAGAGAATAGTAAAACCAAAAACACTCAGCTTGAAAAAATGTTGCAGTAATCCGCAAGTGCTAGTAAAAGATGTAAAAAACAGGGTATTTGGTTGATATGTTTTTTGCAAAAAATGTATACTAAGCTGCTCTACCAATCTTCACAGTATACCCTTATCAGAGCAGTCCTAACTAATGTATGCAATCCCTATCTGATGCATTTAAAAACCTGATCATCTGTATATAACCTGTGTGAACAGGGTTCAGAGAGGAAAAATCCATGTGTGCATACAGGGTAGAACAGCTTTTGTGCAGATAGCCCAAGAGGAGTGGTGGAACTCCCCAGTCTTGTAGACACAAGAGAACAATTATGGAAACAGGAACACATGGGCTACTTGCACAGTGAACAAGTCTGTATGATCATGTTCACACACCACCAAGAAACCTGAAGACACAAAAGAGAATAGTAAAACCAAAAACACTCAGTTTGAAAAAATGTTGCAGTAATCCGCAAGTGCTAGTAAAAGATGTAAAAAACAGGGTATTTGGTTGATACGTTTTTTGCAAAAAATGTATACTAAGCTGCTCTACCAATCTTCACGGTATACCCTTATCAGAGCAGTCCTAACTAATGTATGCAATCCCTATCTGATGCATTTAAAAACCTGATCATCTGTATATAACCTGTGTGAACAGGGTTCAGAGAGGAAAAATCCATGTGTGCATACAGGGTAGAACAGCTTTTGTGCAGATAGCCCAAGAGGAGTGGTGGAACTCCCCAGTCTTGTAGACACAAGAGAACAATTATGGAAACAGGAACACATGGGCTACTTGCACAGTGAACAAGTCTGTATGATCATGTTCACACACCACCAAGAAACCTGAAGACACAAAAGAGAATAGTAAAACCAAAAACACTCAGTTTGAAAAAATGTTGCAGTAATCCGCAAGTGCTAGTAAAAGATGTAAAAAACAGGGTATTTGGTTGATACGTTTTTTGCAAAAAATGTATACTAAGCTGCTCTACCAATCTTCACGGTATACCCTTATCAGAGCAGTCCTAACTAATGTATGCAATCCCTATCTGATGTATTTAAAAACCTGATCATCTGTATATAACCTGTGTGAACAGGGTTCAGAGAGGAAAAATCCATGTGTGCATACAGGGTAGAACAGCTTTTGTGCAGATAGCCCAAGAGGAGTGGTGGAACTCCCCAGTCTTGTAGACACAAGAGAACAATTATGGAAACAGGATCACATGGGCTACTTGCACAGTGAACAAGTCTGTATGATCATGTTCACACACCACCAAGAAACCTGAAGACACAAAAGAGAATAGTAAAACCAAAAACACTCAGTTTGAAAAAATGTTGCAGTAATCCGCAAGTGCTAGTAAAAGATGTAAAAAACAGGGTATTTGGTTGATACGTTTTTTGCAAAAAATGTATACTAAGCTGCTCTACCAATCTTCACGGTATACCCTTATCAGAGCAGTCCTAACTAATGTATGCAATCCCTATCTGATGTATTTAAAAACCTGATCATCTGTATATAACCTGTGTGAACAGGGTTCAGAGAGGAAAAATCCATGTGTGCATACAGGGTAGAACAGCTTTTGTGCAGATAGCCCAAGAGGAGTGGTGGAACTCCCCAGTCTTGTAGACACAAGAGAACAATTATGGAAACAGGAACACATGGGCTACTTGCACAGTGAACAAGTCTGTATGATCATGTTCACACACCACCAAGAAACCTGAAGACACAAAAGAGAATAGTAAAACCAAAAACACTCAGTTTGAAAAAATGTTGCAGTAATCCGCAAGTGCTAGTAAAAGATGTAAAAAACAGGGTATTTGGTTGATACGTTTTTTGCAAAAAATGTATACTAAGCTGCTCTACCAATCTTCACGGTATACCCTTATCAGAGCAGTCCTAACTAATGTATGCAATCCCTATCTGATGTATTTAAAAACCTGATCATCTGTATATAACCTGTGTGAACAGGGTTCAGAGAGGAAAAATCCATGTGTGCATACAGGGTAGAACAGCTTTTGTGCAGATAGCCCAAGAGGAGTGGTGGAACTCCCCAGTCTTGTAGACACAAGAGAACAATTATGGAAACAGGAACACATGGGCTACTTGCACAGTGAACAAGTCTGTATGATCATGTTCACACACCACCAAGAAACCTGAAGACACAAAAGAGAATAGTAAAACCAAAAACACTCAGTTTGAAAAAATGTTGCAGTAATCCGCAAGTGCTAGTAAAAGATGTAAAAAACAGGGTATTTGGTTGATACGTTTTTTGCAAAAAATGTATACTAAGCTGCTCTACCAATCTTCACGGTATACCCTTATCAGAGCAGTCCTAACTAATGTATGCAATCCCTATCTGATGTATTTAAAAACCTGATCATCTGTATATAACCTGTGTGAACAGGGTTCAGAGAGGAAAAATCCATGTGTGCATACAGGGTAGAACAGCTTTTGTGCAGATAGCCCAAGAGGAGTGGTGGAACTCCCCAGTCTTGTAGACACAAGAGAACAATTATGGAAACAGGAACACATGGGCTACTTGCACAGTGAACAAGTCTGTATGATCATGCTCACACACCACCAAGAAACCTGAAGACACAAAAGAGAATAGTAAAACCAAAAACACTCAGTTTGAAAAAATGTTGCAGTAATCCGCAAGTGCTAGTAAAAGATGTAAAAAACAGGGTATTTGGTTGATACGTTTTTTGCAAAAAATGTATACTAAGCTGCTCTACCAATCTTCACGGTATACCCTTATCAGAGCAGTCCTAACTAATGTATGCAATCCCTATCTGATGTATTTAAAAACCTGATCATCTGTATATAACCTGTGTGAACAGGGTTCAGAGAGGAAAAATCCATGTGTGCATACAGGGTAGAACAGCTTTTGTGCAGATAGCCCAAGAGGAGTGGTGGAACTCCCCAGTCTTGTAGACACAAGAGAACAATTATGGAAACAGGAACACATGGGCTACTTGCACAGTGAACAAGTCTGTATGATCATGTTCACACACCACCAAGAAACCTGAAGACACAAAAGAGAATAGTAAAACCAAAAACACTCAGTTTGAAAAAATGTTGCAGTAATCCGCAAGTGCTAGTAAAAGATGTAAAAAACAGGGTATTTGGTTGATACGTTTTTTGCAAAAAATGTATACTAAGCTGCTCTACCAATCTTCACGGTATACCCTTATCAGAGCAGTCCTAACTAATGTATGCAATCCCTATCTGATGTATTTAAAAACCTGATCATCTGTATATAACCTGTGTGAACAGGGTTCAGAGAGGAAAAATCCATGTGTGCATACAGGGTAGAACAGCTTTTGTGCAGATAGCCCATGAGTCCAAATCTGCTGCAACCTATCCACCACAGTATCCACACCAGGACAGTCCGAAGACTCAACCTGCCCTGAAGAGAAACGAGGATGGAAACCATAATTGCAGAAAAACGGCGAAACCAAAGTAGCCGAGCTGGCCCGATTATTAAGGGCGAACTCAGCCAACGGCAAAAAGGACACCCAATCATCCTGATCAGCAGAAACAAAACATCTCAAATATGTTTCCAAGGTCTGATTGGTTCGTTCAGTTTGGCCATTTGTCTGAGGATGGAAAGCCGAGGAAAAAGACAAATCAATGCCCATCCTAGCACAAAAGGCTCGCCAAAACCTCGAAACAAACTGGGAACCTCTGTCAGAAACGATGTTCTCCGGAATGCCATGTAAACGAACCACATGCTGGAAAAACAATGGCACCAAATCAGAGGAGGAAGGAAATTTAGACAAGGGTACCAAATGGACCATCTTAGAGAAGCGATCACAAACCACCCAGATGACCGACATCTTTTGAGAGACGGGGAGATCCGAAATAAAATCCATAGAGATATGTGTCCAGGGCCTCTTCGGGACCGGCAAGGGCAAAAGCAACCCACTGGCACGAGAACAGTAGGGCTTAGCCCGAGCACAAATCCCACAGGACTGCACAAACGAACGCACATCCCGCGACAGAGACGGCCACCAAAAGGATCTAGCCACCAAATCTCTGGTATCAAAGATTCCAGGATGACCAGCCAACACCGAACAATGAACCTCAGAGATAACTCTACTCGTCCATTTATCAGGGACAAACAGTTTCTCCGCTGGGCAACGGTCAGGTCTATTAGCCTGAAATTTTTGCAGCACCCGCCGCAAATCAGGGGAGATGGCAGACAAAATTACCCCCTCTTTGAGAATACCCGCCGGCTCAGGCAAACCCAGAGAGTCGGGCACAAAACTACTAGACAGGGCATCCGCCTTCACATTCTTAGAGCCCGGAAGGTACGAAACCACAAAGTCAAAACGGGAGAAAAACAGCGACCAACGAGCCTGTCTAGGATTCAACCGTTTGGCAGACTCGAGATAAGTCAAGTTCTTATGATCAGTCAATACCACCACGCGATGCTTAGCTCCTTCAAGCCAATGACGCCACTCCTCGAATGCCCACTTCATGGCCAGCAACTCTCGATTGCCAACATCATAATTACGCTCAGCAGGCGAAAACTTCCTGGAAAAGAAGGCACATGGTTTCATCACCGAGCCATCAGAACTTCTTTGCGGCAAAACAGCCCCTGCTCCAATCTCAGAAGCATTAACCTCGACCTGGAACGGGAGCGAAACATCTGGCTGGCACAACACAGGGGCAGAAGAAAAACGACGCTTCAACTCCTGAAAAGCTTCCACAGCAGCAGAAGACCAATTGACCACATCAGCACCCTTCTTGGTTAAATCAGTCAACGGTTTAGCAATACTAGAAAAATTATTGATGAAGCGACGATAAAAATTAGCAAAGCCCAGGAACTTTTGCAGACTCTTCAGAGATGTCGGCTGAGTCCAATCATAAATGGCCTGAACTTTAACAGGGTCCATCTCGATAGTAGAAGGGGAAAAAATGAAACCCAAAAATGAAACCTTCTGAACACCAAAGAGACACTTAGACCCCTTCACAAACAAAGAATTCACACGCAGGACCTGGAACACCATTCTAACCTGCTTCACGTGAGATTCCCAATCATCCGAGAAGACCAAAATATCATCCAAGTATACAATCAGGAATTTATCCAGGTACTCTCGGAAGATGTCATGCATAAAGGACTGAAATACTGATGGAGCATTGGAAAGCCCGAATGGCATAACCAGGTACTCAAAATGGCCCTCGGGCGTATTAAATGCTGTTTTCCATTCATCGCCCTGTTTAATACGCACAAGATTATACGCACCACGAAGATCTATCTTGGTGAACCAACTAGCCCCCTTAATCCGAGCAAACAAATCAGACAGCAGCGGCAAGGGGTACTGAAATTTGACTGTGATTTTATTTAGAAGGCGGTAATCAATACAAGGTCTCAACGAACCATCCTTCTTGGCCACAAAAAAGAACCCTGCTCCCAATGGCGACGACGACGGGCGAATATGACCCTTCTCCAAGGATTCCTTTACGTAACTGCGCATAGCGGCGTGCTCAGGCACAGACAAATTAAACAGTCGACCTTTAGGAAATTTACTACCAGGAATCAAATCGATAGCACAATCGCAATCCCTATGCGGAGGTAGGGCATTGGACTTGGGCTCATCAAATACATCCCGGTAATCTGACAAGAACTCTGGGACCTCAGAAGGGGTGGATGATGAAATAGACAGAAATTGAACATCACCATGTACCCCCTGACAACCCCAGCTGGACACAGACATAGATTTCCAATCCAATACTGGGTTATGGACTTGTAGCCATGGCAACCCCAACACGACCACATCATGCAGATTATGCAACACCAAAAAGCGAATATCCTCCTGATGCGCAGAAGCCATGCACATGGTCAGTTGGGTCCAGTACTGAGGCTTATTCTTGGCCAAAGGCGTAGCATCAATTCCTCTGAATGGAATAGGATACTGCAAGGGCTCCAAGAAAAACCCACAGCGCCTAGCATACTCCAAGTCCATCAAATTCAGGGCAGCGTCTGAATCCACAAATGCCATGACAGAATAGGATGACAAAGAGCAGATCAAAGTAACGGACAAAAGAAATTTCGACTGTACCGTACCAATGGTGGCAGACCTAGCGAACCGCTTAGTGCGCTTAGGACAATCGGAGATAGCATGAGTGGAATCACCACAGTAAAAACACAGCCCATTCCGACGTCTGTGTTCTTGCCGTTCAGCTCTGGTCAAAGTCCTATCACATTGCATAGGCTCAGGTTTATGCTCAGATAATACCGCCAAATGGTGCACAGTTTTACGCTCACGTAAGCGTCGATCGATCTGAATGGCCAAAGACATAGACTCATTCAGACCAGCAGGCATAGGAAATCCCACCATGACATCCTTAAGGGCTTCAGAGAGACCCTTTCTGAAAATTGCTGCCAGCGCACATTCATTCCATTGAGTGAGCACAGACCACTTCCTAAACTTCTGACAATATATCTCTACCTCATCGTGACCCTGACACAGAGCCAGCAAATTTTTTTCTGCCTGATCCACTGAATTAGGTTCATCATACAGCAATCCGAGCGCCAGAAAAAACGCATCAATATCACATAATGCAGGATCTCCTGGCGCAAGGGAAAATGCCCAGTCTTGAGGGTCGCCACGTAATAAAGAAATAATGATCTTAACTTGTTGAACTGGGTCACCAGAGGAGCGGGGTTTCAAAGCCAGAAATAGTTTACAATTATTTTTAAAACTCAGAAACTTAGCTCTATCTCCAGAAAACAAATCAGGAATAGGAATTCTAGGTTCTAACATAGAATTCTGAACCACAAAGTCTTGAATATTTTGTACTCTTGCAGTGAGATGATCCACACAAGAAGACAGGCCTTTAATGTCCTTCACTACACCTGTGTCCTGAACCACCCAAATGTCTAGGGGAAAAGAAAGACAAAACACAGTGCAAAGAAAAAAAAATGGTCTCAGAACTTCTCTTTTCCCTCTATTGAGAAGCATTAGTACTTTGGGCCTCCAGTACTGTTATGAACTGGTGATTTAGAACCACAATGGACCTGGTGGTTAAGAGCACTGAAAATGACCTGATAGTTACTAATAACATAGGATGAGCTCTGAGACGTGGGAACTCTGCTGACCGCAATCCCTAATCCTATCACACCACACTAAAGGTAGCCGTGGAGCGCTCCTGACCAGACCTAGGCACCTCGGGCACAGCCTGAGAAACTAGCTAGCCTGAAGATAGAAAATTAAGCCTACCTTGCCTCAGAGAAATTCCCCAAAGGAAAAGGCTGCCCCCCACATATAATGACTGTGAGTAAAGATGAAAATACAAGCACAGAGATTAAATAGATTTTAGCAAAGTGAGGCCCGACTTAAGGTACTGTCACACTAGACGATATCGCTAGCGATCCGTGACGTTGCAGCGTCCTCGCTAGCGATATCGTCCAGTGTGATAGGCAGCAGCGATCAGGCCCCTGCTGGGAGATCGCTGGTCGGGGAAGAAAGTCCAGAACTTTATTTCGTCGCTGGACTCCCCGTAGACATCGCTGAATCGGCATGTGTGACACCGATTCAGCGATGTCTTTGCTGGTAACCAGGGTAAACATCGGGTAACTAAGCGCAGGGCCGCGCTTAGTAACTCGATGTTTACCCTGGTTACCATCCTAAGAGTAAAAAAACAAACACTACATACTTACCTACCGCTCTCTGTCCTCCAGCGCTGTGCTCTGCACTCCTCCTGCTCTGGCTGTGAGCGTCGGTCAGCCGGAAAGCAGAGCGGTGACGTCACCGCTCTGCTTTCTGGCTGCCCGGCGCTCACAGCCAGACCAGAGAAGCAGAGCGCCGAGGACAGACAGCGGAAGGTAAGTATGTAGCGTTTGTTTTTTTACTTTTTAGGATGGTAACCAGGGTAAACATCGGGTTACTAAGCGCGGCCCTGCGCTTAGTTACCCGATGTTTACCCTGGTTACCGGGGACCTCGGGATCGTTGGTCGCTGGAGAGCTGTCTGTGTGACAGCTCTCCAGCGACCAAACAGCGACGCTGCAGCGATCCGGATCGTTGTCGGTATCGCTGGAGCGTCGCTATGTGTGACGGTACCTTTACTGAATAGACCGAGGATAGGAAAGATAGCTTTGCGGTCAGCACAAAAACCTACAAACAACCACGCAGAGGGCGCAAAAAGACCCTCCGCACCGACTAACGGTACGGAGGTGCTCCCTCTGCGTCCCAGAGCTTCCAGCAAGCAAAACAAACCAATATAGCAAGCTGGACAGAAAAAATAGCAAACAAAAGTAACACAAGCAGAACTTAGCTTATGCAGGGCAGACAGGCCACAAGAACGATCCAGGAGAGAGCAAGACCAATACTGGAACATTGACTGGAGGCCAGGAACAAGAACTAGGTGGAGTTAAATAGAACAGCACCTAACGACTTAACCTCGTCACCTGAGGAAGGAAACTCAGAAGCCGCAGCCCCACTCACATCCACCAAAGGAAGCTCATGGACAGAACCAGCCGAAGTACCACTCATGACCACAGGAGGGAGCCTGACCACAGAATTCACAACACTGGACCAGGGCCGTAGTCATGGCCAAACACTCTGGTACATCAGTGCCCTGGTCTCCCAATACATGAAAACATTGTCCATCACTTTGTGTACCTGTGGCTCCATTCTCTGTGCCGTCAGGGTCACCTCTGCTTCGCTGCAGGTTCCCATCAGTAGATGCAACAAAGATTGCGACACAGTCCTTTTCAGCTTTCAAATCAACAACTTTACTGCAAGCTTTACACAGCACTCTTCATAGCAATTACATCAAAATCAGCATTACAGATTTTCCCCTCTCTCCCTGCACCTTCCTTCCATTTCCATAACACATACCCGGGTCGGACTGTGCCACATGGGTCCTCAGTGTCCTCCCAATTCAGCTCTGCCACGGTTAGGCCTTTCTCAGACTGCTTTGCTTCAGACAAAAGAATTTCCACCTCCGAAGCTCGTTGCCACCTGGCGAGTGACCTGTCCTTCAGTATTGTGCTCTGTGAAGTCCCAGCGCAGTCCTGCTCCCAGCTCACTGCTTCTGGGATCTGCCCCAGCCACCGTTTCGCCCCGGTACTGAGTACATCTGCCCAAGCTATAAGCTGCCACATTCTAGGGCTAACTGTACCCGCGTACTGTCTTCTTTCTAAATGCTGTGCTGGCCTCCGCTTTTCTGGCCTGAAGCTGTGGATGGCTGGGCTCTCTCCTTTAAGTCGAATAACATTGTGTGGTAGCTGTTAATGTCCTGGGCCTAGAGCCCGTGTGGACGCTCGGGCCCTTCTGACTAGATACAGGAAACACTCCTTCCCTTAGCTGCACTTGACCCCTCCTACTGGTGTTAAGTACAATAAACTACAACCACGCTACCCTAGGTGTATTAAAATGCCCCATCTAGTGGCCAAACTTAGTACTACATTGTCCCTATATAACAGGCACACCAAATACAATATATACATTTAGTGGAACAAGACATGTTAATACCCTTGATTGTGTAGCAGTACCATTATATAAGAGGTGGTAATACACTTAAATCATGTAGCAATAACATCACACGTAAACTTATATGCAAACACTGATAACATATGGCACCGGGACGAGAGGCAAAGGCAAAGGCAATAACATATTTTACCATACCCCCTACAAATACATTCTTGTATATTTCTCATCAGACATCTTCTTTTAGTAGAGTGCACAACCATAGAAAAATGATGCCCAGCATGATGAATTTGACATGTCAGCTGACAGTGGAATGGAGGAGCTGCAGGGAGATTTGGGCCCTCTTGTCAGATTCACTTTAAATAATCCAGCTTTAGCACTTACAGCCCATTAACTGTTTAAACACATTCCAGGGAACCCATCACTTATTATTAATAGACTCTCAACGCAATCATCCCGACCACATGCAGATGGCAGATGCTTCAGCCAAACATCAAACTAGTGGAGTGTAGGAGTGGAGAATTGCTGTGTGCTACATTCTGTCACTGCCCTCGGATGCTCTGTCCTTCACCAGACACCATGCTACACATTGTTTTCGTGATGCTTAACACAATACCAGTTCTTCAGAACTCTACATTTTAGGTTTTAAGTGATTTACCAAAAATATTGCCAATTCTTATATTATTGTAATCAATAGCTCTTCATGTGCAGATTGAGGTTTCGAGCCAGAGAGATGTCACCAGGCGCGGGCTGGGCCGGGTGGCAAAGGGGCATGTGCCCCCCGGGCTGGTCACCCAGCAGCTGATTCGGGCTGCTGGTGGCCGGTGCTGTGTTCTCTATGTCCTGGCAGCTGCCTCACAGTGGAGCCGACACGCCCCCTGCTCCCTGTGTGCGGCCGGCTGCTGAGCAGTTACATGCAGAGGGGACACTGCTGCATGTGTAACTGCTGGAGATCTGCATGTGGATCATGGCCCAGACATCAGTGAGTACAGTAGTATCTTCAGCTCTGTGTGCAGTGAGGAGGTGAACGCTGCTGCTCATCTCCCGATAAGTCCAGGTCCGGGCTCTATAGTATCAGTGGCCGCTCTGCTGATGCTCACAGATTTATTGCAGGGGTCTGAACTGTCACCCTGTCAGTGCCAGGTCATCGGCTCCAGGGTCACCAGACTGCAGGAAAGTTCAGTCTCCTGCAATAAATCTCCCTATACCGAGAGTGAGCACAGACTGTCTACAGAATCCAGCACTGGAGTGATCACACCTGAACCTGGTGACTGGACATCACATGCTATATACATGGCCCTGTATATATACAGTGCATGTATGTCCTGGGCCAGGTGCAGGATTGATCCATCCAGTGTATATAATATTGCATATCTGTGCCTATGGTATACCACTATCAGGGGCGTAACTACAGAGGTTGCAGCGGGGCCCGGAGTGCTAAGGGGCCCCTAAGCATGCTGAGCTACAAAATGGGCCGCTGAGCTACAAAATGGGCCGCCGGCCCCTTTAAAATCCTCTCCACAGGCCCTGGTGCGTGCTCTCTTGGTGAACGCTCTGACCAAGGCCGTGGCGGCCCACATGAGCACGGCCCTCGTTCGTGCTTGCGTACACGGCTGCAGCCTTTGTCAGTGAAGGCAAACAGGAGAGCGCACGCACCAGGGCCTGTGCAAAGGTTTGAAAAGTCCGCCACTGTGTGCACAGACGCCCGAGCCTCACTGTGTCTGACGCTGGCCAGAACCAGCGTCAGAGAACAGTGCTCTCCTCACCAATCCCCGGCCGGCATCCGCCCCACATCCTCAGCACCTCCGATGCCGGCTGGACAGTGGACCCTCCTCATCCTCCACTATCTCAGGTGAGAACCAAGATGAAAACTTTTTTATGTATATGCAGCATTTGAAGTTTGACCTGTCTACTGTATATATACACTGTTGTATATACAATATATAAGTGATACTGCGATTATATACCGCAGTAGCAGTATCACCTATATAATGTATGTACAGCAGTCTATATACATTATATAGGTGAAACTGCGGTACATACATTATATAGGTGATACCATTGTGTGTAATAAGAATGCAATTACATCGTACTTTTTTCCCCCTATGTGGTAAGGGATTTACTTGCTGCTTTTTTGTGCATTTTCACTAGCGCCGCTACATCTTTTCTATAAACCATTGTGTGTAATGTACTGCGACCGCTATGTATAGCCCATGTAGGTCAGCCACAGTGTGTGTGTGTGTATATATATATATATATATATACCTACACACACACACAGCACCTAGCCTATATGGGCTATACATAGCAGTCACAGTATATTACACACACAGTGGTATCACCTATATAATGTACGTACTGCAGTCGCAGTTCCACCTATATAATGTGTGAGTGTGTGTGTGTGTGCGTGTGCATGTATGTATGTGTGTCTATGTGTGCTTATGTATGTGTGTATATATATATATATATATATATATATATGTGTGTGTGTGTGCATGTATGTATGCGTGTCTATGTATGTATGTGTTTGTATATATACACATGCTAGCCACCTTAGGGAGAGACCCAAGTTGGGCTAAATGTAGCGGGACGAAAGAGACCGAAAAGCCCTCTACTTAAAGGAAATACATAGTGGATGCTTTCCTGAAACGGAAAGTACTTGCAAGCAGCATAATACAAAGAATAGCAGGTTTACCCAGAATCCTTTGCAGTAGGCGGAGCTATGCAAATCATCTCTTTCCACCCCAGTCTAATCCACAGCGCTTGGAACCGCCAAGCGTGCAATGCTGCGGATTAGTTTCTAAATTTACACAGCCAACCAATTCCTACCTGTGGACACGTGTTTCGGGCTTTAGGCCCTCATCAGCACAGGTGTGTGCGTGTATGTATGTGTGACTATGTATGTGTGTGTATATATATATGCTTACCGGGGGTTGTGGGTGCAGTGAAGGCGGGTCTCAGGGTCGTTGCTGGAGGAGGCAGGAGTGGGGTGATGCTGCAGGCCAGGATGAGGGGGGCACTGATGTGCGGCGTGATGGTGTAGGGGGTCTTGTGCTGGTGCATGTCCGGTGCTGCTGCCGGGTGTCTCTGGGTGCCTGGCGGTTGCTGGCCGGTGCTGCGGGTGTCTCCGGTGCCCAGCAGTGCTGCGTGGGTGTCCGGCGCTGCCATTTTGTGAAAGGCCAGAGCCCCGGTAATTCCACGGTTCCCTGTGTGGGTTTGCGGTGGACTCCGAGAATATGGCCGAGAATATGGGCTAATAAAGAGTCCACTGCTTAAAGGGATTGTCTCCCACTAGGACAACCTCGTCTTAAACTGAATGTTCGGCCGCGATAAATTGATAAAGCCTATACTCACCTCCTGTGCCAGCGCCATTCCCACAGAGGCTGTTATGTGGTGTTATGACACGTGTTGCCCGGAACCAATCAGTGCTGGTGTCACTGTCTTCGCCTTCAGACAAACTGAACATGAAGAGGACGTGCAGGATGAGCTGCTTGATCCCAGACGTCCTCTTCATGTTCAGATTGTGCGAAGATTGAGACAGTGACACCAGCACTGATTGGTTCCGGGCATCACGTGTCATAACACCACATAACAGCCTCTGTGGGAACGGCGCTGGCACAGGAGGTGAGTATAGGCTTTATTAATTTATCAGGGCCTGCGTGGTGTAAATCTAAGTATCTGTGTATGTACACCGCCAGTACCACTCCTCCTGTCCTGTATATATACACTGCACAGTACCACTCCTCCTGTCCTGTATATATACACTGCACAGTCCCACTCCTCCTGTCCTGTATATATACACTGCACAGTACCACTCCTCCTGTCCTGTATATATACACTGCACAGTACCACTCCTCCTGTCCTGTATACATACCCTGCACAGTACCGCTCCTCCTGTCCTGTATATATACACTGCACAGTACCACTCCTCCTGTCCTGTATATATACACTGCACAGTACCACTCCTCCTGTTCTGTATATATACACTGCACAGTACCACTCCTCCTGTCCTGTATATATACAATGCACAGTACCACTCCTCCTGTCCTGTATACATACCCTGCACAGTACCACTCCTCCTGTCCTGTATATATACACTGCACAGTACCACTCCTCCTGTCCTGTATATATACACTGCACAGTACCACTCCTCCTGTATATATACACTGCACAGTACCGCTCCTCCTGTCCTGTATATATACACTGCACAGTACCACTCCTCCTGTATATATACACTGCACAGTTCCACTCCTCCTGCCCTGTATATATACACTGCACAGTACCACTCCTCCTGTCCTGTATATATACACTGCACAGTACCGCTCCTGTCCTGTATACATACCCTGCACAGTACCACTCCTCCTGCCCTGTATATATACACTGCACAGTACCACTCCTCCTGTCCTGTATATATACTCTGCACAGTACCACTCCTCCTGTCCTGTATATATACACTGCACAGTACCACTCCTCCTGTCCTGTATATATACACTGCACAGTACCACGCCTCCTGTCCTGTATACATACCCTGCACAGTACCGCTCCTCCTGTCCTGTATATATACACTGCACAGTACCACTCCTCCTGTCCTGTATATATACACTGCACAGTACCGCTTCTCCTGTATATATACACTGCACAGCACCGCTCCTCCTGTCCTGTATATATACACTGCACAGTACCGCTCCTCCTGTCCTGTATACATACCCTGCACAGTACCGCTCCTCCTGTCCTGTATATATACACTGCACAGTACCACTCCTCCTGTCCTGTATATATACACTGCACAGTACCACTCCTCCTGTCCTGTATATATACACTGCACAGTACCACTCCTCCTGTCCTGTATATATACACTGCACAGTACCACTCCTCCTGTCCTGTATATATACAATGCACAGTACCACTTCTCCTGCCCTGTATACATACCCTGCACAGTACTACTCCTCCTGTCCTGTATATATACAATGCACAGTACCACTTCTCCTGCCCTGTATACATACCCTGCACAGTACCACTCCTCCTGTCCTGTATATATACAATGCACAGTACCACTCCTCCTGCCAATCCTGTTCCTGTCCTGTTCTTGGATAGGTGACATTGGTCTTTGGGAGGGTTAATATTGGTTTAATATTTTCAGGAATACTATGGGAAAATAAAAAATATATATATTGGAAAACACATTTAAATGGATTATACCAAGTAATCCCCTTTCCCGAGCGAGAACTATGTAGTTGCTGGGGTCCGACCGCTGGGACCCCCATGATCCTGAGAACCGGCGCTCTAAAGAAGCGGTCAATCGTGCGCACTGTGACGGCATTCACACATGGCTCTTCAAATAACGCCTTTAAGAGGAGCGTTGAAGGGCACAACACAGTATAGGAAAATCCACTGATTGGGTGTGGGGGGAGTGTTATAGTATGGGCTGGTGGGGTTTGTGTGGCATTGCTCCTTTTTTGTCCCAGTACGGCCCTGGACAGCTCTGCATACTTTGTACTGGTTTAAAGGTACCGTCACACTCATCAACTTTGCAACGAGAACGACAACAATCTGTGACGTTGCAGCGTCCTGGATAGCGATCTCGTTGTGTTTGACACGCAGCAGCGATCTGGATCCCGCTGTGCCATCGCTGGTCGGAGCTAGAAGGCCAGAACTTTATTTCGTCACCAGGTCGGCGTGATTCATCATGTTTGACATCAAAAGCAACGACTCCAGCAATGAGCATAGGGCCCCTAGATGTGTGTCGGATCGGTACACTCCGGCTGTTTTACATGGAGCGAACAACCAGTGAGAACGATAAGTGAGTCGCCGTAACGTCACTGGATCGCTCCTGCATCGTTCTGGAGTTGCTGTGTTTGACGTCTCTACAGCGACCTAAACAGCGACGCTCCAGCGATCTAGTTTAGGTCGGCTCGTTGTTTATATCGCTGCAGCGTCGCTGAGTGTGACGGTTCCTTTACTCCCTGCATATTGTGGGGCAGCTGAAGGGTTCAGGTAGCAGTGTCATCGCCCTGTGTTGTTCTGTAGCCCACATTCCCACACTGACTATATACAGTGGGCAACTAAGGGGTAGACAGCAGTTCCTTATGAATAGTAGGGTCAGTGGGTAAATGTGTCTACCTGTTTTACAATGGTATGGCCCAAATGTGAGCTGAGGTAAAACATTGCCAGAAGCTAAGAGGGACCAAGCTTTCTTCTCTCTAGCCTCTGACATGTCCATACCCAGGCACTAATGCCCTCACACTTCTGCCAGTATGTACTGCCGTGTGTGTGGCAGTAGTTTTTCTAATAGTCTTATCACACCTGTCTACCATACTTCCTTGAGGCAGGACGGGAACCAAAGTTGACGTGTTCTAATATTGAGCTCCCATTTCCCAGCTCTGGAAATTCACCACTTACGGTTGGAGGATTGGCAGTGATTGCATGGTGTAGAGGAGCACACTTCCATTTATAAGGGGTTGTCCCCATCAAGCTGGGTTTACAGGAGGGATACCCTCCGCGGGGCTGGGGGTTGTGGTGTGTATACAGAATGTAAACTTCACTCTTGTGAACCCAGCCTACAACTAATTATGTAATGGTGCATGTATTACTAATGCAGATGACGTTTGTGTGTGTCGCCATTTCTAATTCATCTATATATTTTACTATATTATACTGCTCTGTAGTAAGCTCGGTTCTGCGCCCATATGTCTGTAGTAAGCTCGGTTCTGCGCCCATATGTCTGTAGTAAGCTCCGTTCTGCTCCCATATCTCTGCAGTAAGCTCGGTTCTGCTCCTATATCTCTGTAGGAAGCTCTGTTCTGCTCCCATGTCTCTGAAGTAAGCTCGGTTCTGCTCCCATATCTCTGTAGTAAGCTCGGTTCTGCTCCCATATCTCTGTACCAGCCTGTTTTTAAAGCCTGTTATTTCTGCTGCTTTAATGCAATGGCCAGAGGTAAGCAGGGAAAAGGAGGGCCACCGTAACTCGAGGGCCACTGCCTTGTGATTGCCCCCCAGGCTGAAAAGTGCCAGCCAGCCCCTGGATGTCACATTACACAAAAGCTATTACTTTTTTTTTTTTAAAGGAATCTGATAGGAGATTCATGGTGCCCGAACAATAGGAGCACGAATGAGACTCCTGCTATTTCAGCAGTGTATTTTTTACTCTGATACATATATGCTAGCCACCTTAGGGAGAGACCCAAGTTGGGCTAAATGTAGCGGGACGAAAGAGACCGAAAAGCCCTCTACTTAAAGGAAATACATAGTGGATGCTTTTCTGAAACGGAAAGTACTTGCAAGCAGCATAATACAAAGAATAGCAGGTTTACCCAGAATTCTTTGCAGTAGGCAGAGCTATGCAAATCATCTCTTTCCACCCCAGTCTAATCCACAGCGCTTGGAACCGCCAAGCGTGCAATGCTGCGGATTAGTTTCTAAATTTACACATCCAACCAATTCCTACCTGTGGACACGTGTTTCGGGCTTTAGGCCCTCATCAGCACAGGGCTGGAATTGGTTGGCTGTATGGAGTGGGGCTTTCGGTCTCTTTCGTCCCGCTACATTTAGCCTAACTTGGGTCTCTCCCTAAGGTGGCTAGCATATATGTATCGCTTGCTCACCGAGCCCCACTCCATACAGCCAACCAATTCCAGCCCTGTGCTGATGAGGGCCTAAAGCCCGAAACACGTGTCCACAGGTAAGAATTGGTTGGCTGTGTAAATTTAGAAACTAATCCGCAGCATTGCACGCTTGGCGGTTCCAAGCGCTGTGAATTAGACTGGGGTGTAAAGAGATGATTTGCATAGCTCTGCCTACTGCAAAGGATTCTGGGTAAACCTGCTATTCTTTGTATTATGCTGCTTGCAAGTACTTTCCATTTCAGGAAAGCATCCACTATTTTTTACTCTGAGGCATTTCAGAGAGAACATACTATGTGTCTCAGATGACTAGTCTAAGACAAATCCTTGGTGGCTTCTCCGTGACAAGTCCCTTTCACTAACAGATCTCTACCTACAGTGGGTACGGAAAGTATTCAGACTCCTTTAAATTTTTCAATCTTTGTTTTATTGCAGCCATTTGTTAAATTCAAAAAATTTCATTTTTTTTTTCATTAAAAAAAATCTTGACTGAAAAAAACATCTTGACTGAAAAACCCCCCATCTTGACTGAAAAAAACAGAAATGTAGACATTTTTTGCAAATGTAATAAAGAAAAACTGAAATATCACATGGTCATAAGTATTCAGACCATTTGCTCAGACACTCATATTTAAGTCACATGCTGTCCATTTCCTTGTGATCCTCTTTGAGATGGTTCTACTCCTCCAGTTGTGTTTTATTAAACTGATAGGACTTGATTTGGAAAGGCGAACACCTGTCTATATAAGACCTCACAGCTCACAGTGCATGTCAGACCAAATGAGAATCATGAGGTCAAAGGAACTGGCCAAGGAGCTCAGAGACAGAATTGTGGCAAGGCACAGATCTGGCCAAGGTTACAACAGCATTTCTGCAGTACTCAAGATTCCTAATAGCACAATGGCCTCCATAATCCTTAAACAGAAGTTTGGGAACACCAGAAGTCCTCCTAGACCTGGCTGTCCAGCCAAACTGAGCAATTGTGGGAGAAGAGCCTTGGTGAGAGGTGTAAAGAAGAATCCCAAGATCACTGTGGCTGAGCTCCAGAGATGCAGTAGGAAGATGGGAGAAAGTTTCACAAAGTCAACTATCACTGCAGCCCTCCAGTCAGGCCTTTGCTCAGTGCAAAGAGAATACAGAAGGCTAGCACTCGATTAATATGGACGTGATGGTGCTAGTCAACGGAGCCTGTGGTCCCATCAATCATAGAATTATATAATCACTGCACACGTACTCTGGAAAATATTTGTTTCTAGTGAAAAGTTTATTCAATTTTTAGAAGTGATGTAGCGATAAGCAAAGACAGCGATAGGCAACAACAACGTTTTGGCCAACCCGTGGAAGAAAACAGCCATGCTTTCCTAATTTTGGACAAGAATTTTAAGAACAGGATTAATGTTAGTGAGTTGAAACATTTCACCAGTGCCTACTAGTGATGAGCGAATTTGTTCGGAAATTGATCGCCAACATAAATTTGGCATGAATATGGCACATTGGATTCATGATCGGAAACAAGAGCAAAATTTTGTAAAATCGGAAAAAATCGGTAACATTCGGTAAAAAGTACAGTAAAATATTTGCATTGCCACAAAAGTATTTTCTATAATGTGCTGCTGCAGTGCAGTATAGAGCAACCTCCACCAGGGGGTGCTGATTAAGGAAAGGAGGCTGCACACACAGCACAGCAACACTGAACAACAACACAGGTGTCACAGGTAATGAAAGGGACATGAAACAAGCCAAGGTCATACACGGAGATAGCAGCGGTACAGAAGGGGTGAGCAGAGAATCGTCGGGGACAAGCAAGAACCTACCGGGAACGTGGTAACCAAAACGTGAGACGTAAGACGGAGTCGGGGTACAGGCCAAAGGTCAGAACAAGTAACAAACGGGTGCAGGCAGTCAGAGGCAAAGAGGAACACTAGAACAGGGATCCAGGTCAGGAGCTCAAACAGTGCAGGATGAACTATAGCTGACACTGGCCCACAGGCTGCAGAGGACTTAAATAGCTCAGCCAGCTCCAGGGTGGGGCAGAGAGGATTAACTCCCACATGACCAGTCTAGAGACAAGAGAGCTGAACATAATCTCAGAACTGGATCATGACATTTTCAGCACTTTAGCAACGATAATGGTGGTGTATCATGGGTGTGGGGCATGTGTTTGATGAGGAGAGGGGGTTTGCAGAGCTCAGAGGCATGACATTCTTGTAAACAGTAATTTTTTCCCTAACTTTATGTGTACACATTGTGGTTAGCCAATCAGCGCACAGGAAACACCCACAATGTCCTGACACAACGGCTTGTGTCAGTGGCTGCTGAAATCTCATGTCCCTCTCCCAGGGCCGGTTTTAGGCAAAGTGGGGCCCTAGGCAAAGTTTAAAATGGGGCCCCAAATGCCAACATATTGCACATCACACAGAAGCATTTTGGTTGTATTTACATGCGCTGATTTCAGGCTGCTAAACGAGTATGATCGACAATACTGAAGTCGTTGGACGCTTGTTTCCCGGCCTCTTTCCACATCTGAGAAAGAATGAAAGAATGATGGGACAGAACGATCACTAATAAATCACTAACAGATTACCATACAATATCATGTTATCAGCAGCACATCTACAGATTACACCGGCGATCTCCTGCTGAGAACAATGATTTTTTTTCCGGCGTAAACAATCCAATCACCCAATGAATATGCAGCATTTTGCTTGTTTAGTATAATACACCCCATACTCCTCCATATATTATAATGTGCACCACAGTCCTCCATATTGTGAAATGCACACCCCATAGTCCTCCATATAATATAATGTACCCCATAGTCCTCCATGTAGTATAATACACTCCTCATAGTCCTCCATATAGTATTATACACTTCCCATAGTCCTCCATATAGTATAATGCATAGTCCTCCATATATTAAAATATACTCCTCAGTCCTCCATATAGCATAATACACTCCTCACAGTGCTCCATATAGTGCACCGCCATAGTCATCCATGTAGTACAATTCACTTATAGTATAATGTATTCCCCATAGTTCTCGATACAGTATAATTCAGCCCACATATAGTATAATGCAGCCACCACCCCACAGAGTATAATGCAGCCACCCCACAGAGTATAATGTAATCCCCCACAGAGCATAATGTAACCCTCCCACAGAGTATAATGTAACCTCCCCATAGAATATAATGCAGCCCCCCATATAGTATAATGTAGCCTCCTCATAGAGTATGATGCAATCACCCCTCATAGAATATAAATATAATATAGCCCCCATAGAATATAATGTAGCCCAGAACAGGATATAATACAGCCCACCTCCCCATAGAACATAATGTAGCCCCATCAAATAGTATGATGAAATCATCCCTCATAAAATCTAATAAAGCTCCCCACAGAATATAATGCAGCCTGTTGTGAATTCTGTTGTCGGGCTCCCTCCTGTGGTCATGAATGGTACTTCGGCTGGTTCTGTCCATGGACTTCCTCTGGTGGGTGTTTCTGAGTTTCCTTCCTCAGGTGACGAGGTTAATTCGTTAGCTGGCTGCTCTATTTAACGCCACTTAGATCTTTGCTCCATGCCACCTGTCAATGTTCCAGTATTGGTCTAGTTCACTCCTGGATCGTTCTTGTGACTTGTCTTCCCAGCAAAAGCTAAGTTCCAGCTTGTATTTCTTGGGTTTGCTATTTTTCTGTCCAGCTCGCTATTCTTATTGTTGTCTTGCTTGCTGGAAGTTCTGGGACGCAGAGGGAGCGCCTCCGCACCGTGAGTCGGTGCGGAGGGTCTTTTTTGCGCCCTCTGCGTGGTCTTTTTGTAGGTTTTTGTGCTGACCGCAAAGTAACCTTTCCTATCCTCGGTCTGTTCAGTAAGTCGGGCCTCACTTTGCTAAATCTATTTCATCTCTGTGTTTGTATTTTCATCTTTACTCACAGTCATTATATGTGGGGTGCTGCCTTTTCCTTTGGGGAATTTCTCTGAGGCAAGGTAGGCTTTATTTTTCTATCTTCAGGGCTAGCTAGTTCCTTAGGCTGTGCCGAGTTGCGTTAGGCGCAATCCACGGCTATTTCTAGTGTGTTTGATAGGATTAGGGATTGCGGTCAGCAGAGTTCCCACGTCCCAGAGCTCGTCCTTATTATCAGAATCTATCAGGTCATTCCGTGTGCTCTTAACCACCAGGTCCATTATTGTCCTGACCACCAGGTCATAACAGCAGCCCCCCATAGTATATAACACAGCCTCCTCCATAGAATATAATGTATAATGTACCCCCTCAAATATATAACACAGCCACATAGTATATAACAAAGCCTCCCCATAGAATATAATATACCCCCATAGTATATAGCACAGCCCACATAGTAGTATATAGCACAGCCTACATAGTAGTATATAGCACAGCCACATAGTATATAGCACAGCCCACACAGTAGTATATAGCACAGGCCTCATAGTAGTATATAGAACAGGCCACACAGTAGTATACAGCACTGCCCACACAATAGTATACAGCACAGCCCACAAAGTAGTATACAGCCCTGCCCACACAGTAGTATACAGAACAGCCCACACAGTAGTATACAGCACTGCTCATACAGTAGTATACAGCACTGCCCACACAGTAGTAAACAGCACTGTCCACACAGTAGTATACAGCAAACCCACACAGTAGTATAAGCACAGCCCACACAGTAGTATACAGCACAGCCCACACAGTAGTATACAGCACAGCCCACACAGTAGTATACAGTACAGCCCACATCCCCCCTTCCCTCCCCTCCCGAGAATGGCCCCACAGTGCAGTAAAAAAAACACAAGCTCCTCACCTCTCCTCGTGCCCACGCTGCTCCCTGCTCCTGTGTCGGCGGCTGCCGCTGCACTGCCTGGCACGGTGAGTGCGCGATGATGCGCACCCGCAGTGTTAGAGGCAGAGCGGGGAATGATGGCAGAGGGAGCGTCAGGTGACGCTCTCTCCTCCATCATTGCTTTGAACTGTACCGGCAGACGCCGGTATAGTTCAATGCGGCGGTGGAGTCGGTGCTGGCGGCAGGCGGGCCCCCCTGCCTCACTGGGGCCCCATAGCGGCTGCGTGACTTGCCGCTAGCTGGGGGCCCCTGGGAGAGCGGGGGCCCCAGGCAGCTGCCTGGTCTGCCTGTCCCTAACGCCGGCCCTGCCCTCTCCATATAAAAAGCGGGCATCTTGTTTTAGCACCATTTTGACACTGTAACAGCACGGAGAGGCTGCTCCTGACGATGGCACTGTTAGTAGGTGGTAATGTTTGTGAAAGCACTAGTGAACCAACGTCTATGCAAAGACAACTGACAACTTTTGTTACTGGATGAGCTACTCCACTACCTTTCTTTGGCAGACGCACAGCAGTATGCCTTGTTGATGAGGCCCAGAAAGAGCAGGTGCTCAAGTGGATGGCAAGCGCAGCTTAAGGTGGCCTCTCCTCCTCTTCCTCCACCTCAACATCACATCCAGTACAGTCCAGGAAATGGTCATCAGAAGTGTATTCAAAAGCTTCACAGAGTCAAGAGGAGGAAATCTGCACCAATGCCCCAAATATTTTTAGCTTGGTTCTGGGGCAGGATGAAGTAGGGTCCGAACAGCAACCTGACTTTCATCATCAGATGTTAACCCCTGGGGGGAGGTGATCCTCATTGTAGAGCCTGACATATGAGTGACTTCTTCTTTTCCCCAAGACAGCAGTGAAGCACACAGTTCACATCGCAGCTCTAGACGTCCAACCTTCGGCACATCAATTCGTCAACGCCAATACATTAGCAGCAGCAGCAGCGGTGTAAGTGGAAGAAGCAATTTCTGTGAGTCCTTTGACTCTTTTATTAGACCAGCTCATGCACCAACACAACAGAGTCCAAGACTTACACGTGATGAACGAATGGAGTGGATGGTGCAGGAGTATCTAGAACTGAATATGAGTACCATCAGGGAGGGTTTGGACCCTTTCACATTTTGATCTTCCAAAACGGATGTGTGGTCTGAGCTCACCACACACTCCTTGGAGGTTTTATCGTGCCTGGCAGACAGATTTGTCTCAGAACATGTCTTTAGTGATGCTGGTGGTGTCCTGACGGATAAGCGCAGCTGGCTGTTCCGTGAAAGTGTAGAACGCCTAACTTTCATCAAGCTGAAAAAGTCATGGATCTCCAAGGACTTTTGCACCCAAATCGTAGACTGTACAGACTAGGTGATATTGGATTTTTTAGTGTGATGCATTAATGTCACGTAACTGCACTCTGTGATATCTTTATTGTGGCTTCTGTGCCTACTGTGGCTGCTGCAGCTGTTGATGATGTTAATACAAATTTGTGGAAATGTGAACAGTTATGGTTGGTCTACATCACCTGGGTTAGCTGTAGTGGAAGACGTGTTGGTCCTAACCAGTGGCGCAGGAAGGAGGGTGCGGGGGGGGTAAGGGGGTCGGGCCGCCCTGGGTGGCACAATGCGGGGGGCGGATATCAGCGCGGCTGCGCGCACTCATTCTCTGCTCCTTCCTCCCTGCATAGTGAGGACTGGAGCAGAGCGCTGGCAGTGCACGCAGCCGTGCAGAGAGTTGCAGGCTGCAGTGTAGCAGGGGCACACAGTCACACACGCTGTGACTCACCCCCGCACCTGCAGTCAGCAGCAGAAGCATCAGATCCCTCCCCTCCAGCAGCGTCACAGCTCTCACACTGTGAAGAGCCATGGAGGGGCGGGGCTAAATGTCAGGGGTGGAGCCACAGACAAGCAGGGAGAAGAAGGCAGAAAAGATTAAGGAAATATGAAAATCAGAGCGGGAGAGAGAAAAGATGTAAGAAGAGAGACAGAAAACACACCAGAGAGGCAAGACACAGGTGAGAAGTATATATATATATATATATATATATATATATATATATATATATAATTGTCTAAGGGTCACACTTCCGTCTTTCTGTCTTTCTTTCTGTCACGGATATTCATTGGTCGCGGCCTCTGTCTGTCGTCGCTGATTGGTCTCGGCAGCTGCCTGTCATGGCTGCCGCGACCAATCAACGACGGGCACAGTCCGATTAGTCCCTCCGCTGCAGTCAGTGCCCGGCGCCCGATCCTTCCTCCCCACAATCAGTGCCCGCTCCTTAATCCCCTCCAGTCACCACTCACACAGGGTTAATAGCAGCGGTAAAAGGCCGCGGTGTAGCGCACTCTGTTACTGCTGCTATTAACCCTGTGTGTCCCCAACTATTTACTATTGATGCTGCCTATGCAGCATCAATAGTAAAAATATGTCATGTTAAAAATAATAAAAAAACAAAAAATCTGCTATACTCACCCTCCGTCGCCTTTCCTGCTCCTCGCAACGCTCCGGTGACCGCTCCATGCAAGCGGCAGCTTCCAGTGCCAAGGATGGTATGTGAGAAGGACCTGCCATGACGTCACGGTCATGTGACCGCAACGTCATCACAGGTCCTGCGCTCATACCAGCCCTGGGACTGGAAGCTGCCTCGTGCGGTACAGGGCCAGAACTTCATCGGAGGGTGAGTATATGTTTATTTTTTATTTTAAGTCTGTATACTACATGACTCTGTGCTGTATACTCCATCACTGGGCAATATACTACGTGGCTGGGCAATATACTACGTGGCTGGGCAATATACTACGTGGATGGGCAATATACTACGTGACTGGGCAATATACTACGAGGCTGGGCAATATACTACGTGGCTGGGCAATATACGACGTTGCTGGGCAATATACTACATGGCTGGGCAATATACTACGTGGCTGGGCAATATACTACGTGGCTGGGCAATATACTACGTGGCTGGGCAATATACTACGTTGCTGGGCAATATACTATGTGCCTGGGCAATATACTACGTGGCTGGGCAATATACTACGTGGCTGGGCAATATACAATGTTGCTGGGCCATATACTCCATCACTGGGCAATATACTACATGGCTAGGCAATATACTATGTGGCTGGCCAATATACTACGTGGCTGCCCAATATACTACGTGGCTGGCCAATATACTACGTGGCTGGGCAATATGCTACGTGGGCTGTGCAATATACTACATGGCTGTGTTATATACTACGTGGCTGTGTTATATGCTATGTGGGCTGTGCAATATACTACGAGGCTGTGCTATACGCTATAATAATAATCTTTATTTAATAATCTTTATTTTTATATAGCGCTAACATATTCCGCAGCGCTTTACAGGTTGCACACATTATCGCTATGTGGGCTGTGTTATATACTGCGTGGGCTGTGTTATACACTACGTGGCTGTGCTATATGCTACGTGGGCTGTGTTATATGCTACGTGGGCTGTGTTATATGCTATGTGGCTATGCTATATTTCTCTGCTGTATCTGCATCATGAATCGTGCTATGTGTTAAAGGGGGGGCCCACTGAGACTCTTTCGCCCCGGGCCCTCTAAAACCGCGGCCGTCGCTGCAGCTGTTTAACGCTATTAACAACAGCCGCCAGCCATTTGGAGGCTGGCAGCTGAAGTCGGCTGCAGCGCACACGTCGCCGGCGAGTGTGCACTGCTGGAGGGAGCTCGCCGCATGGAGCGCTGGTCAGGTGAGGAGACTCTGTTTGTTTTGTTTTTGTTTTTTTTGTTTTGTTTTTTTTGATAAGCTAACGGTGGACACACTGGGGCAATGCTGGAGACACTGGGGCAATGCTGGAGACACTGGGGCAGATTGCTGGATACACTGGGGGCAAAGCTGGAGGACACACTGGGGCAATGCTGGACACACTGGGGCAATGCTGGAGACACTGGGGCAGATTGCTGGACACACTGACCGGGGGCAATGCTGGAGACACTGGGGCAGATTGCTGGAGACACTGGGGCAATGCTGGAGACACTGGGGCAATGCTGGAGACACTGGGGCAGATTGCTGGACACACTGGGGGCAATGCTGGAGGACACACTGGGGCAGATGATTGCTGGAGACACTGGGACAATGCTGGAGACACTGGGGCAGATTGCTGGACACACTGGGGTCAATGCTGGAGGACACACTGGGGCAGAGGATTGCTGGAGACACTGGGGCAATGCTGGAGACACTGGGGCAGATTGCTGGACACACTGGGGTCAATGCTGGAGGACACACTTGGGCAGATGACTGCTGGAGACACTGGGGCAATGCTGACGTCATTGTCAGTCGCCGGCGAGTGCACGCTTCAGCTGTGTGGAGAGAGCAGGAGCGCGGTCAGGTAAGCAGAACTTGTTTTTTTTTTTGCAGTCCCGATCATGCGTGTTGTCCTGACTATTTTTGGTAACCTTTGTGTGTATTGAGCCGGGAAGGGGCGCCAAACTCGGGAACAGCCCCGGGCAGCAAAAGCTCTAGCTACGCCCCTGGTCCTAACTATACTATTTCTATTCTGGTGACAATTATTTCACTTCTGTAGTCTAAGGCCCTCATTTGTTGGGTGTCCATCTGCTGGATTGGGTGTAGTGGAAGACCTGTTGGTCCCTATTATACTATTTGGACTGTGGTGAAATTGATGCCACTTCTGTGGTGTAAGGCCCTTACTTTATTAAATTGAACACTCCTGGTTGGGTGTCCATCTGCTGGATTGGGCATAGTGTAAGACCTGTCAGTCCCTATTATACAATTTCTACTGTGGTGAAATTGATGCCACTTTTGTGGTGTCTGCCAGTAATTTTTGGAAATGTGAATACTCCTGGTTGGGTGTCCATCTGCTGGATTGAGTGTAGTGTAAGACCTGTCGGTCCCTATTATACTATTTCTACTGTGGTGAAATTAATGCCACTTCTGTGGTGTAAGGCACTCATTTGTTTAAATGTGAACACTCCTGGTTGGGTGTCCATCTCCTGGATTGGGTGTAGTGGAAAACCTGTTGATCCCTATTATACTATTTCTACTGTGGTGAAATTGATGCCACTTTTGTAATTTTTGGAAATGTGAACACTCCTGGTTGGGCGTCCATCTGCTTTATGTATATATATATATATACAGTGGGGCAAAAAAGTATTTAGTCAGTCAGCAATAGTGCAAGTTCCACCACTTAAAAAGATGAGAGGCTTCTGTAATTTACATCATAGGTAGACCTCAACTATGGGAGACAAACTGAGAAAAAAAAATCCAGAAAATCACATTGTCTGTTTTTTTAACAATTTATTTGCATATAATGGTGGAAAATAATTATTTGGTCAGAAACAAACAATCAAGATTTCTGGCTCTCACAGACCTGTAACTTCTTCTTTAAGAGTCTCCTCTTTCCTCCACTCATTACCTGTAGTAATGGCACCTGTTTAAACTTGTTATCAGTATAAAAAGACACCTGTGCACACCCTCAAACAGTCTGACTCCAAACTCCACTATGGTGAAGACCAAAGAGGTGTCAAAGGACACCAGAAACAAAATTGTAGCCCTGCACCAGGCTGGGAAGACTGAATCTGCAATAGCCAACCAGCTTGGAGTGAAGAAATCAACAGTGGGAGCAATAATTAGAAAATGGAAGACATACAAGACCACTGATAATCTCCCTCGATCTGGGGCTCCACGCAAAATCCCACCCCGTGGGGTCAGAATGATCACAAGAACGGTGAGCAAAAATCCCAGAGCCACGCGGGGGGACCTAGTGAATGAACTGCAGAGAGCTGGGACCAATGTAACAAGGCCTACCATAAGTAACACACTACGCCACCATGGACTCAGATCCTGCAGTGCCAGACGTGTCCCACTGCTTAAGCCAGTACATGTCCGGGCCCGTCTGAAGTTTGCTAGAGAGCATTTGGATGATCCAGAGGAGTTTTGGGAGAATGTCCTATGGTCTGATGAAACCAAACTGGAACTGTTTGGTAGAAACACAACTTGTCGTGTTTGAAGAAAAAAGAATACTGAGTTGCATCCATCAAACACCATACCTACTGTAAAGCATGGTGGTGGAAACATCATGCTTTGGGGCTGTTTCTCTGTAAAGGGGCCAGGACGACTGATCCGGGTACATGAAAGAATGAATGGGGCCATGTATCGTGAGATTTTGAGTGCAAACCTCCTTCCATCAGCAAGGGCATTGAAGATGGAACGTGCCTGGGTCTTTCAACATGACAATGATCCAAAGCACACCACCAGGGCAACAAAGGAGTGGCTTCGTAAGAAGCATTTCAAGGTCCTGGAGTGGCCTAGCCAGTCTCCAGATCTCAACCCTATAGAAAACCTTTGGAGGGAGTTGAAAGTCCGTGTTGCCAAGCGAAAAGCCAAAAACATCACTGCTCTAGAGGAGATCTGCATGGAGGAATGGGCCAACATACCAACAACAGTGTGTGGCAACCTTGTGAAGACTTACAGAAAACGTTTGACCTCTGTCATTGCCAACAAAGGATATATTACAAAGTATTGAGATGAAATTTTGTTTCTGACCAAATACTTATTTTCCACCATAATATGCAAATAAAATGTTAAAAAAACAGACAATGTGATTTTCTGGATTTTTTTTTTCTCAGTTTGTCTCCCATAGTTGAGGTCTACCTATGATGTAAATTACAGACGCCTCTCATCTTTTTAAGTGGTGGAACTTGCACTATTGCTGACTGACTAAATACTTTTTTGCCCCACTGTATATATATATATATATATATATATATATATATATATATATACACACACACACATTATATGCCCAAAGGGGGAATAAAATCAATAAAAGTAAGAAGGACCGCTACAAAAAAGTGAATGGCAGACCATTTGGAAAACTAAAAAAAAGCAGAAAACCCAGGAATGGAAATCAAACAAATATACCACATAAATATAAAATAGTAAAAAGATTAAAGCCAAAGCATGTAGTGCGCACCATAGATTTAAGTATGAAATAAATCAATAATGTATACCTTAGACGTCCGCCCCTTCAAGTACAATGCGCCCCGACGCGAGCTTTGGATAAATCCTTCATCAGGGGTCACCTATATGTGGCCTATAGGTATATATACTTACACTATATCAATTACAACTGAGTGCTTCTTTGTTTGAACAAATGTTTATTACACCGGTACCTATTTTATATTAGATCTTTTATTATTTATTTTTTGCATTGCACTTGTACACTTTTTTGCACCTTTGCACGTATGGTGTTTTTCTGCACATGTCCATATATATATGTGTATATATATATATATATATATATATATATATATATATATATATAGTACATATATTTTTTAACATGTATTTCTTGGTGGATCATTGTGCCCACCATAGTTTTAGCATCAATTTTTGCTGCTGATTTTTTTGTATGAATTTATATATTTTTTCTTTTTCTGTGTTCGTCCAGCTATTTTTGCTATTATATTATATATTTTTAGTATATATGCATTTTTAAATTTAAAGCACATTATATAGTGTCATTTCTGCCAGAAATTAAATAAAGGCATTTTATACCATAATATGCTTTGCAAAGCTTTAATCTTTTTACTATTTTATATTTATGTGGTATATTTGTTTGATTTCCATTCCTGGGTTTTCTGCTTTTTTTTATTTCTACTGTGGTGAAATTGATGCCACTTCTGTTGTGTAAGACCTTCATTTGTTTAAATGTGAACACTTCTGGTTGGGTGTCCATCTGCTGGATTGGGTGTAGTGGAAAACCTTTCTGTCCCTATTATAATATCTATACTGTGGTGAAATTGATGCCACTTTGGTATTGTCTGCCAATAATTTTTGGAAATGTGAACACTCCTGGTTGGATCTACATCATGCGTGTTGCCTGTAGCAGTAGGCCTTTGAGACCGTCAGGCTTCCACTTCCTTGGACACAACTACGTGTTACTATCCTTAAATTTTTCTGACAATGGTAGTCTACAAAACTAATATTTGTGCCACCTAAGTGTGGCTCAGCATGAAATCAGGTAGAGTTGTTGCATGTGGTATCAGGGCTCCCAGTATAGGAGGCCTACACTGATCCCTCACCCACCTAGTCTTACTGTGACGTTCAATTGAAAGCTGTAAATGCTGTCCCAGCTGTAAATGAGGCAATTTTCCTGGTGTCTGTCCCTCATTTGATATGTTTTGGTAGCATTTGGGGCCGTTATAAGGTGTTGTGCATACGTTTGTTTTTGCCTCACATTGATATGAATGGTTATGCTCAGCAAATATTCGACAAATTAATCAGCAAATATTGCAAATTCAACGATTGTAATCCGAACCAAACATTGAAATATTCGCTCATCTCTATTCCTAAATGAATTGAAGGCCCCCAAATCAATCCTTCTCCACACTTGCAAGTTAATATTTTAAGGGTTACATACCGTATATACTCGAGTATAAGCTGAGAAAAAATGGGCTGAAAGTCCCCCTCTCAGCTTATACTCAAGTCATACCCAGGGGTCGGCAGGGGAGGGGAGCGGGGGCTGTCTAATTATACTCACCTACTCCTGGCGTGGTCCCTGCAGGTCCCTGTCTTCGCCAGCAGCTTCTTCCTGTAGTGAGCGGTCACATGGTACCGTTCATTACAGTAATGAATATGCGGCTCTACCTCCCATAGGGGTGGAGCCGCATAGTCATTACTGTAATGAGCAGTAACGGTGACCGCTCAGTACAGGAAGAAGCTGGCGGCGCCGGGGAAGCCTGGGACCTGCAGGGACCGCGCCAGGAGTAGGTGAGTATAATGGGGAGAGCAGCGCTGCGCGATATTCACCTGCTCTTCATTCCAGCCGCCGCTCCGTCTTCAGCAGTGACGCTCAGGTAAGAGGGCGCGATGACGTGGTTAGTGCCCCCCCCCTCTGCCTGAACGTCACTGCGGAAGATGCTGAAGATGGAGCGGCACCGGGAATGTGGAGCAGGTGAATATTGAAAGTGCCGGGGGCCTGAGCGACGGAGAGGCGAGTATGTGATTTTTTTTTATCACAGCAACAGCAAATGGGGCAAGTGTCTGTATGGAGCATCTTATGGGGCCATAACGTTTGTGCAGCACTATATGGGGCAAGTGTCTGTATGAGGCCATAACGTTTGTGCAGCACTATATGGGGCCATAACGTTTGTGCAGCATTATATGGGGCCATAACGTTTGTGCAGCACTATATGGGGCCATAACGTTTGTGCAGCACTATATGGGGCCATAACGCTTGTGCAGCACTATATGGGGCCATAACATTTGTGCAACATTATATGGGACAAGTGTCTGTATGGGGCCATAATGTTTGTGCAACACTATATGGGGCAAGTGTCTGTATGGAGCATCTTGTGGGGCTATAACGCTTGTGCAGCACTATATGGCACAAATATCTTTATGGAGCATCTTATGGGGCAATAATCAAGGTTTGTGCAGCATTATATGGGGTAAATATCTTTATGGAGCATCTTATGGGGCCATTATTAACCTTTATGCAGGACTATATGGGACATATTTTAATATGGAGCATCTTATGGGGCCATCATAAACTTTATGGAGCATTATATGGGGCTCCTGATTCAATATGGATATTCAAAAACACAACCTACTGATGTCTCAATTAATTTTACTTTTATTGGTATCTATTTTTACTTTTGACATTCACCGGTAGCTGCTCCATTTTCCAACCTAGGCTTATACTCGAGTCATTAAGTTTTCCCAGTTTTTTGTGGCAAAATTAGGGGGGTCGGCTTATACTCGGGTCGGCTTATACTCGAGTATATACGGTAGGTATTTTTCATATTTTACTTATGCCCACCCAAGTCCTTTTCTGTCAGCAACCTAACCTGTCCCCCAATTGCTTCTTTATCAGAAATCCATTATACCCTGTACCTATTGCCTGCTTTCATTTTATAAAATAAAGGAAGGACTTTTTTTCTTTCATTTTGTGTTTGGTTCTTGCTCATTATAGAGCCTCAATGCCTGTATTCCATACAGAAATGTAGGTCATGTGTAATCCCATGGATGATTGCCCTCTGTTATATCAGCCATATAACAAAACTGTACGACTAGGACAACTATTACAAACAGGTCTCAATATAATAAAAATATTTTTCAACATCTATTTACACTTATGGTAAATGAACGATATGTATATATGGCTTTATATTCCTTAGTACCAGTGAAGAAAGCCCTTTTGTTTAGCTAAAGAATGCAGCGGACCACAAAAATAGGAACTAAATGCTAAGATTTCTGCCAATTACCATACATAGAACTCTTAAACTTGAGTGCGCCAAGTACTTACAGCCCCTCTCCAAGTCTTGTACAACTATTTATCTAAGACACCTTTGTTAAATGATACAATGGAGGAAAAAGCTGAAGGAGAGACACAGACGTATTTCTGCAAGGCTTTACAAGTAATGCTGATGCTATATGTCGAGGGTCAAGACTTACAACTGAAATGCCACATCTGGAAGGTTTGCAGATATTCAATGTACAAAGTATGATTAGGTTTATTGGTGGGCAAAGATGAACAATCGCTCTTAAGATCACATATTCAAAAATTCCTTCTAAGAAAAGGGTCTGGCCTTCTTTAGTAGACATCCGTTGATCTGTTTGTATTATAGGCAAACTCCAGTGAAAATGCAAGATACATTGAAAGTTATGTCACAAGCATCATCGGTTGTGAATGACATTGCGTATCCCCACATAGTAACATAGTTAGTAAGGCTGAAAAAAGACATTTGTCCATCCAGTTCATCCTATATTCCGTCAGAATAAATCCCCAGATCTACGACCGTCTAAAGAACCTAATAACTGTAAGATACAATATTGTTCTGCTCCAGGAAGACATCCAGGTGGTTCGTGAACCCCTCAACTGAGTCCGCCATCACCACCACCTCAGGCAAGGTATTCCAGATTCTCACTGCCCTAACAGTAAAGAATTCCCTTTTATGTTGGTGGAAAAACCTTCTCTCCTCCAGACGCAGAGAATGCCCCCTTGTGATGTCCCCTTCCTTGGTGTAAACAGATCCTCGGAGAGATATTTGTATTGTTCCCTTATATACTTATACATGGTTATTAGATCGCCCCTCAGTCGTCTTTTTTCTAGACTAAATGGTGCGAGTGGCTCCGGAATTTGGATCAGGCACACCCATACAAATGTATGGGTGATTCTGAAACATTGGATGGCACTTGGATGTCATTCACGAACTCAAACAATGAAGAAGATGGAGAAATTAAGTTCTCTATCTTCACCACACCTGTGCTGCGATTCTCTCATGTGAGACAATCAGATCGCAGTATACTGATGCTCGGCGCAAACTCTGCCAAAATGGCCTCAGATTTCTGGATGAAAATTTGATGATTTTTTTTTCACTTTTATGAAAGTGGGCTATTTGGAAGTATAAATAGGTCTGAGGAGACTAAGTAGTCATAAGATACCAAACTTTTAAATGTACTTACTTTTTAACCCCTTTACGACCTATGACGTATACATACGTCATAGTTCAGGCACCTGCACTTAATAATAATCTTTATTTAAATTTTTTATATAGCGCTAACATATTCCGCAGCGCTTTACAGTTGGCACACATTATCATCACTGTTCCCGATGGGGCTCACAATCTAAATTTCCTATCAGAATGTCTTTGGAATGTGGGAGGAAACCGGAGGAAACCCACGCAAACACGGAGAGAACATACAAACTCTTTGCAGATGTTGTCCTTGGTGGGGTTTGAACCCAGGACTCCAGCGCTGCAAGGCTGCAGTGCTAACCACTGCGCCACCATGCCGTCCACTTCATGTGGACTCCAGTGATGAACCCACATGTTTTCCGGCACATGACAGTTGATTTCATCAGCTGAAATGTGCCGCTAACAGCTGCAGGTGGAATCATGATGCACCCACAGCTGTTAAGATGTTAAGAGCTACTGTCAATCTCTGACAGCTGCATTTAACAAGGCCGTTTCGGAAGTGCGTCACAAGACCCGCCCATCGGTGCCCTAGTTGTCACATGAGCGCTGGGCACCGATGGGTTGGTATGAAAACCCAGGGTTTGCAAGGAGGACCCTGTGGTTGTCTTTGCCACTCATATTTCGTATATCACCATGTTCAGAATCACCCACTCTATAAAAAAAATAAAAATAATTAATCTGATTGGTAAACAGTGTAATGAGAAAAAAAATCTAAACTCCAAAATTACGTTTTTTTGGTCTCTGCAACATTGCAGTTAAATGCAATAATGGCCATCAAAAGATCGTATCTGCACCAAAATGGTGTCATTAAAATCACCTGCTCAGTGCGCAAAAAATAAGTCCTCACCCATCCATAGAGCCCAAAAAATGGAGACTCTATGGGTCTTAGAAAATGGCACCATTTTTTTCCCCTAACTTCGGATCTATACATTTTTGGTGTCTGCAAACTTATAATGACCTGTAGAATCATAATGGCAGGTTAGTTTTAGCATTTAGTGAACATAGTAAAAAAAAAAAAAACATTTGTGGAATTGCACTTTTTTTGCAATTTCACTGCATTTGAATTTTCTTCCAATTTTCCAGTACACTATATGGCAAAACCAATGATGTCGATCAAAAGTACAAATCGTTCAGCAAAAAACAAGCCCTCACATGGCCATATTGATCAAAGTATAAGTTATAGCTCTGGGATGAAATGGAGCAAAAAAACAAAAACGCAAAAACCTCAAGATTGTGAAAGGGTTACATTTCTCATTGTTCCTCACTGATGCTCTGTGGCACCATCCTCTCGCATTCAGCACAACACATCATTTGATCACAGTGGCCACTTGATGTCAACAGCAACAACATTTTGCAGCGCATCGAGCAGTCTTAATACAAGACACAATGGGCAGCAACAATAAATGGAATATCAGTGCTAACTTATTTCTTTAATGACCAGTCCGGCAAAATCATAAGCCAAGCCTGGGATTCCTTAGGCTAAGGAAATTCAAGCAGCTCCTGTCCACGGCCAGAGAGCACTGACCTAATCTGTGGCCCGACGTTGCGAGAAGTGACCCACTCATCTATACTAGGGAGCATATTCTATTCCTTTACTTATTACTTCTGATTTAATGGCTGCATCTATAGGAGACAGAGATACTCAGAAAAACAGCTCCCTGTAATGTCAGAAGTCACAGGCAGAACTGACCAGGGTCTGCGTGGACCCAGCAGTTGTGCTATGCTTGGCAGACCCCCAACGGTTATGTGATCACCAGATCCTTCTATTCACTCTCTGGACATTGAGCACTATGTACCTTTTGAAAGAATCTCTAAAAAAAAAGAGAGAGAATTAGGAGAAGAATCCAGTTGGCACAAGACCGCAAGTAAATCGCTTATTCGCGGTCACATGAAGACTACCCAAACTGGCAACCATAGCCATATCGGATACCTATGACCATGCTACACACTGTTAAGATTTGACATGCTACAAAAAGAAAATTTGATTAACTTGGAAAACTTTAAATCAGACTGAAACAGGACTAAAATATGGAATTTCCACTCCATCTGAATAAACAATTTACAAAATATATAAGTCCAATAGTTTCCCTTTAAAAGAGGATTTCTGTTGGCGTATGAAAGGGTTCGTCCACGTATTAGAACAGCTGTGGGTCAGAGGTTGCCCATCCTTAGGAAAGATCACAGTATTGCATTGTTTAGAAATCAACACAGTAAGAAAGCAGCTGCATCTGCAAAATTTGTTTTTGAATTATTGCTTGCGATAGGTTATGGCTCACAGATGAGGAAGGTTCTTTATTAATGGACAGTAGGACTAGTGGGTGCAGGCTCCATGTACATCGCCTACCACTAGTGATTGCATACTTGTACACATATCATCCTCCACTCTGCTCGGGGAGGAGGCGAAACTCACATTCCACCCAGTGAGAAGCCTGGGAGGGACACAGCTCTCCACACAACCCTCACTGCTGGCTGTCACTGTGTGGGGACACTTCTTCACCTGCCAGCAGTGCTCTGGAGATCCGAATCCGCTCTCCCCAGTTTGCACATTTATTCTGCTCATATTTGGATAATCTGTAGAATTCGTCACATTGCCACATGGTCATATATCCAAACTTATTTAACCAGTGACGGTCCACAGAGTGTGCGTGACACGTACAGCATCTTTCCCGGACGCCCGGAGACGTGCAGCCACCATGTCATCAGGGTCCATCATCTAAATCCGAAGTGGCCTCGCTTTACCTGCTGAACACATTACAGCGCAGTAATGGATCAGCACAGGAGAAGATACTGCACTTGGGTGTGTTTGATGGGATTGCTGGGACTCGGTGGCATGGCCGAAGGTGGCTGTATGGAGGCGAGAAAGTGCTGCAAAGGCAGAGATCTGACATGTGTCAGCAAGGGCTGGAGGATGGACAGGGAATATGGGACTTGCTTCTGTGATCAAGTGTGCACATCAACCAAGGACTGCTGCCACGACTATACGCAGGCCTGTCCCGGTAAGCACATGTCGCTGTGGCTAAGCTGTTATTCCCTCTGGTCATGGTCTACGCCAACAATGCTCCTAATGTAGGCGCTGATAGTGACTATAGGGGACAGTGGGCTGGCGTACGGCACATAACATATATTTTCACTGCCTTTAAAAGCATGCATCCTGCAAGGCTCATTTTTATTATAAGGTGAATGAATGGGTATCATACAGGTGCATACATTTGTGCCATATGTAAGGCTACGTTCACATTTGCGTTGTTGGGCGCAGCGTCGGCGACGCAACCCACAACGCATAAACACAACGCAGCGTTTTGTGACGCATGCGTTGTCATAAGATAGTAAAGATCAGGAAATTCGGCGCAGGAAAAACGCTACAAGTAGCGTCGTCTGCACCCTGTCTTGTGCGTCAAAATGACGCATGCGGCGTAAAACGCATTACAACGCATACCGGCGCATGATGCATGCATCGGTATCCGTCGATGACGCTGCGCCCAACAACGCAAATGTGAACGTAGCCTAAGAGAGTTTTCCTGCATGTATACAAAACAGATAGGCTAAGTTCACACTGGACGTTTTTGCTGTGGTTTTTTTTTCTGCAGCAAAACCTGAGTGCTTGGCAAGAAAGAAGGTTTTGCTGCATGTTTGGTGCGTTTTCGGTGCTTTTTTATGCGTTTCTTTTGCATTTAATTCAATGGGTGAAAAACTCTGAAAGAAGTGACATGCTCTACGTCCAAAAAACCATGCAAATTACAAAATACTGATGACAAAAAAAAAGCAAAATGTGTATGAGATTTCTGAAGTCTCATAGACATAGCTGGTACTGTAAAAAGCAGCTGAAAATTAGCATAAAAAAAGTATTAAAAAAAACACAGCCAAAACGCCCAGTGTGAACTTAACCATACTGTACATGTGAGAACAGCATTTAAGGGATTGTTCACACACAGCGTTTTGATTTTTTTATTCTGCTGCTTTTTATGCACCGCAAATACACAATATCAATTTTTCTGATTATTGCTTTTTTGTCGTGTTTTTCTTTTATTATGCATTTTTGGTACAGATTTCAAGCTGCTTTATTCAACGCATTTTTGTTAGTAGAGAAAAGTTGGGATTCTGCACTTTTATAGGCTCCCCATAAAAGCATACACAGCCTTGCACAGATAAATGGAGCAGATTTTCAGCACAAAAAAGCTCAGCAGAAAAAACACAGCATTTATACTAGGTGAGAACATGAGTTTTGAGAAGTTTTTTTATAAATACTTTAATTGCTCTTTCAAGAGTTTTTCTTCCCATCTCACATCTGGTAAATGAGTTCTACCATCTTACATAGATGAGAAAACCTTTTAAAATTTGAGGATGATTAAAAGGCAATTCAGCCTAATTGTCTTCACATTAAAATTCTGACCAGCCCTAATCTTAGTAAGATATGATAAGGGTATGTGCCCACGCTGCAGATTTTCTTGCGGATTTTTCCGCAGCGGATTTGGAAAATCCGCAGTGCAAAACCACTCCGGTTTTCACTGCGGATTTTCTTGCAGTTTGTTCTGCGGATTCTTCTGCGGGTTTTCACCAGCACTTTCCTATTGGTGCTGATTGAAACCCGCTGCGGAATCCGCACAAACAATTGACATGCTGCGGAAAATAATCCGCAGCATTTCCGCGCGGCTTTTTCCGCAGCATGTGCACAGCGTTTTTTTTTTTCCATAGGTTTACATTGTACTGTAAACTTTGGGAAAACTGCTGCGGATCCACAGCGGCCAAATCCGCTGCAGGTCCGCAGCAAAATCCGCAGCGTGTGAACACAGCCTAAGATGACCTGTGATTATTGAAGAATAGTCTAAAAAATGCTGAGACTTGTAGTTCAAAAACAACCTTAGACTCAGAGCCTCTATTAACTCTCCCAAGAAGTTGCATTTAGAATTTTTTCCTGTCTTTGCTCCAGGCTGTCATTTTTTCAAAACCAATTCAGGAAGACAAGGAACAATTCAGAAATTCCTTTTAATATCCTCATCTGGGTGGATAAAGCTTGGCTCTAGTACTTTAGGAAATGACTAATTGATCCTATTCTTGATTTCACATTTTTCACTCGCTCCTCAGACCCATAATAAGGAAAACATGCCTGGTTTATGAAATGAATGAGAAGAGTTTGATGAATGTGTAATTGTTGGTATGTACGAATAATACTGGCAACAAATAGTTCATAAAAAGTTTACTTTATTCATCCCTATTGGTGTGCACTAAATGACCAAATCATCATGGACCTGCAATACATACGTGAAAAATGACAAGTATTTGTTAGGAGTTTCCTGGAAGAAGCCTGCTGCGAAACTCGCGTTGGGGTGAGGTGGGACACTGGGTCAGCCGCAGGTAGATATTGCACTGTTTTCTGGTTTTGCACATGTCTGTAATGGTTACGCTATATATGCATGCTTCGGCAGCTGAAGTGGATTAATACCGGATTAATGTGTGACTCTGCATTTACTACCTTGCATCATATGCTTTTAGCAATATATACTACTTGGCCTCCCATTTCTTGTTAAGGTGCTTATGCACTATGGCACTGGATATAATTTTTGTTCCGTAATAAAGCCTTATTTTAATCTTATCCTGGATCTCTTAGTTTCGGCTGTCTGTTATGTTAGACCGAAGGTAGTGAGTATGTATTAGGAAGTGCCAGCTTTATGATATGGACATTGGTGGGTAAATATTTCTACCTTTGCAAAACCTAAGCTGCTATCTCAGCTTGCTACCATATTAGTACCCTGTTTAGACAGCGTTTGCCTTGAGCATTACAGGTGCTGGAACTGTCAAACCATTACTAAAGGCTTTATCAGTGTGTCATCGGTATTTTGTATGCCAAAACCAGGGGGCTGTCTCCAAAACATAGAAGTCTTTCAATTCTAGTTTTTTTCTGCAAGTTCCACCCCTGGTCTTGGCTTACAAATACTGATGCAAAAATACTGATGTGTGAATGAGGGCTTAAAGTGAAAATCCAGGTTCCCCCATACTGAGCCTTATTTGCCACAGCATAAATGTGGTAATTGGGCTGTGATGGAAACACTTTCTGCTGGGAAGCCTGTGATAGACTTGGGTTTATACAAAGTATCTAATCAGAGCTGCAAAAGAGGGAACAAGCTGGGGCCTAAACCTAACCGAGCAGGAGGTGAGTCTCAGACTACTGCAGACTCCCTCTAGGCACTGTAGCTCAGCTGTAGTCACAGACTACAGCTTTCTCCTAAGAGAGCTTATCTAAAAGGTAGCCAAAAAGAAAGCACTACACAAAATGTAAAGCAGGTGAGCATGCCCTATAGACACTTATAGGTCCCAGTCATCCTAGATACAGTGGGACAGAGCCATATTTGGGGCTCTTCTCCACTGTCCTGTGTGGACTGCCCAAAGTCACCCACTGCCAACACCATTACGCCACCTCTTTTATCTTCTGTCGCCAGTGTACTGCTGTGCAATGCGTGCACTTTTCTGACTTACTGAGCTACATAAAAGATAAGAGTCTTGACGATCTGGTACTGCGTCTTCACTCCTGATATGAGATGCTGCAGCCTGCAATGTCCTCAATTCGCTCTACCCTCCGAAGACAAATGCAAGCGTTTTACTAAAAAAAAAAGTTTTAAAAAAATCTAAAAGAAAATATGTAAAAATTTCAAATCACCCGCTTTTAATAATAAAGAACAAAATAAAACAACATAAGCATATTTATTAATGTCACATCCATGAGATTCTGATCTATGAAAACATACATAAATAGACAAAATCTAAACATTGCTTTTTGGGGGTTACTGCCAAATCACCCTTAAAAATAGAATGAAAAGCGATCAAAACATTGTGTATGTAGCCTAAAATGGAATCAAGAGAAATGTTGGGATTGTCACGATAATAACATCAAGCCAAGATAGTTCTATCGACAGAAAAATAAAAAGATATGCGTCTCAGAAAATGGCAACACAAGGCAATGTTTTTTTTCAATACTTAAGTAAAAAAAAAAAATAAAAACAATATACCGTATATTTCGGACTATAAGACATACTTTTTCCCAAAAACATTTGGGATGAAAATGGAGGGTGCGTCTTATAGTCCAAACGCATGCTTACCGGGGAGTTGCGGCAGTGGTGTAGCAGTGTCCCTTCCTCAGGGAACCGACAGAGGCAGAGGTGTGGCGATGCTGAGGCTCGGTATTGGTGGTGGGCGGTGTGGAGAACATCGTTGGTTTCCCTGTGGCCATCATTCTGAAGCCGTGGGCCGCTGGAGGCCACGCGTGCGCAGATTGAGATCTCAGCAGCCATTTTCCTGAAGCCGAGATCTCAATCTGCGAATGCGTGACCTCAGGGAGATGGCCGCTGAGAAACTGGTGATGCACTTGGCTCTGCTCACCATGGGCACAGGGCTGCGGTGCGCCACATTTCTGCCGCTGGTATCCTGAGGAAGGGACCCTGCTCCATGCTCTGCCTTAGCGCCAACACCAGACCCGCAGCATCGGACCATGCCTCTTGTGACCCCGCTCTACCACCGCAGTCCCTCAGGTAAGATACCTTAAATTCGGACAATAAGATGGACCCCCATCTTATAAAAAGCTTTTTTCTCCTATTTTCCACCCCAATATTTGGGGTGCGTCTTATGGTTCTATGCGTCTTATATTCCAAAAATACAGTATGTATGGTATCACCATACTTGAATTAACCCGAGAAATTGTATTCCCATTTGATTTTTGCTGGACAATGGAAGTGGTAAAAACAAAACCCAAAAAACAATGACAGAATAGTGGTGTTTTTTCCCATTTCACCACACTTACAATTTTTGTTTCCATTTTCCAGTACGTATGGTTAAATGACTGGCCATTGAAAACTGCATCAAGCCCTTATTTGCATACATTGACGGAAAAATCTAAAAGCTATGGCTCTAGAAAGTAGAGGAGAACAAAACAGAAGCACAAAAAATAAAAAAAATGCCTGATCATGAAGGGGTTAGGCCAGGATGTTAAATCCCATAACTAACAGGACAAGGGCTTGGACCCAACACAGTGAAAAAAAGTTCAGATTTCAATCCAGAATAGTAGGACACAGACTCCTTTATTCAATCTTCACCTAACTGACGTCAGCATGAGCGTGGTGGAAAAATTTCTAACAGCGCTTGCGTTGACATCAGTTAGGTGAAGGGAGTTCATTGGCTGTGAACTCACAGGACCTGTCTGACGGCACCGCGAGCGTGAGAACATTCTCATGCTCGCGGTGACGTCAGACAGGTTACAGTTCACCGCGAGACACTGAGGATTGGTAGCAGATGCTGCTCAGTGTCTCTGCTGGATGACAGACTGTACAGTCGCGTCATGCCACAATGCAGCCTGCCATATAGATATAGCTGAGCTAGACCTGTCGCAGGACAAATCGATTATCTCCTCAGTGGACAGGTGAGGTATAAGGCTGTTTATTATTTCAATTCTCTTACAGGGGACAATGGCATCACTGGAATGGGGATTGACATAAGTATGGTTTAATTAAGACTTATTAAAGGAGTCGCCTTTTCTGGGTTGTCTGAAACCTGATGTTTTTAATCCCAACCCTAACTTTAGCCCCAACCCTAACCCTAATGGGAAAATGGAAATAAATACATTTTTTTTAAATTTTATTATTTTTCCCTAACTAAGGCAGTGATAACGGGGGGGTTGATTTACTATTTATAGCGGGTTTTTATAGCGGGTTTTTATGTTTGGCAGCTGTCACACACTAAAAGATGCTTTTTATTGCAAAAAAATAGTTTTTTGTCAGCTGACACCCGGTCGTGATCAGCCGCGCTCCCCCCGTGAGTAATAATAATATAATAATAATCACCTGCCCAATACAATCCCAACAGTGAAACATGGTGGTGGCAGCATCATGCTATGGGGTGTTTTTCATCTGCAGGGACAGGACGACTGGTTGTCATTGAAGGAAACATGAATGCGGCCTCCCTGCTAACACCTTGCACCTCTCCAGTCCATCCTTAACTCTGCTGCCCGACTAATTCATCTCTTTCCTCGCTACTCCTCTGCTTCCATCCTCTGCAAATATCTTCACTGGATCCCATTCCCTCAGTGTTTCTAGTTCAAATTACTAATACTGACCTACAAAGCCATCCATAACCTGTCTCCTCCATATATCTTTGAACTAATCTCCCGATATCTTCCCTCATGTAATCTCTGGTCCTCCTAAGACCTCCTTCTCTCCTCCACACTTATTCGCTCCTCACCCAACCACCTCCAAGACTTCTCCAGAATATCCCCCATCCTCTGGAATTCTTTGCCCCAACACGTCTGACTATCAACCACATTCGGATCCTTCAGACGGAACCTGAAAACCCACCTCTTCAGGAAAGCCTACAGCCTGCACTGACCCCACTGCCTCCTCACCACTGTCGGAGCTACTGCCTCATCAACAAAGGAGCTGCTGCAATCCTCAACCTATTGTCTCTTTCCCCACCTTCCTGCACAATGTAAGCTCGCAAAGGGCAGGGTCCTCACCCCTCTGTATCAGTCTGATATCTGTAATTTGTATGTAACCCCTTCTCATATACAGCACCATGGAATCAATGGTGCTAGATGAATAAATAATAATAATAATCACCTGCCCAATACAATCCCAACAGTGAAACATGGTGGTGGCAGCATCATGCTATGGGGTGTTTTTCATCTGCAGGGACAGGACGACTGGTTGTCATTGAAGGAAACATGAATGCAGCCAAGTACAGAGATATCCTGGATGAAAACCTCTCCCAGAGTGCTCTGGACCTCAGACTTGGCTGAAGATTCACTTTCCAACAAGATAATGACCCTAAACACACAACTAAAATAACAAAGGAGTGGCTTCAGAACAACTCTGTGACCATTCTTGACCGGTCCACCTAGAGCCCTGACCTAAACCCAATTGAGCATCTCTGGAGAGACCTGAAAATGGCTGTCCTCCAACGTGTAGTCTCGAAAGCTTGCAATTTGTTACCATCTTTTCAGTTAGCCATTAAAAGGTATCAACCACTGAGGACTCAATTCTAAATATTTTTCTGACCTCCAACGTTCACCATCCAACCTGACAGAACTGGAGAGGATCTGCAAGGAAGAATTTTAGAGTATCCCCAAATCCAGGTGTGAAAAACTTGTTGCATTATTCCCAAGAAGACTCATGGCTGTAGTAGCTCAAAAGGCTGCTTCTACTCAATACTAAGCAACGGGCCTGAATACTTATGACCATGTGATATTTCAGTTTTTCTTTTTAAATAAATTTGCAAAAATTACTACATTTCTGTTTTTTTTAAGTCAAGATGGGGTTCAGAATGTACATTAATGAGAAAAAAATGAACTTTTTTGAATTTACCAAATGGCTGCAATGAAACAAAGAGTGAAAAATTTAAAGGGCCCTGAATACTTTCCGTGCCCACTGTATGTTGTGGTACTGTGGCATATAGTATAAATTATGGTATAAATTATGGTCTCCGTTCTTAAAGCTTAACTTCAGAGGGGTACCAAGATGGTGACTATGGGAGCTAAATTATCGCAGGTTAAAGTCCCCTAGGGTGACTAAAAAGTAAATGCACATTTATGCTTCATGCATGCAGCAGCACAAAATAAGCCAGTATATGGCAACACATGTTGAACAGATTCTCCCAAGAAGTAAACTAATGGGCTTATTCTTTAACAGCTATCTATATATATAATTGCCTAAGGGTTTTTCCGTCTGTCTGTCTGTCTGTCTGTCTGTCTGTCTGTCTGTCCTGGAAATCCCGGCTCTCTGATTGGTCGAGGCCGCCAGGCCTCGACCAATCAGCAACGGGCACAGCGACGATGATGTCATAATTGTTGCCATGGCGACGATGATGTCATAAAGGTTGCCTCGACCAATCAGCGACGGGCACAGTCTGCCGCAAATTCTGGAATCATCATTGTCCATATACTACGGGGACATGCATATTCTAGAATACCCGATGCATTAGAATCGGGCCACAATCTAGTATTGTATAAGCATTTTCTCACTACATTAAAGGGAGTCTGCCCTAACTAACAGTAGCCACTAATCACATAGCCCTGTAGGTCACACAGCCTCTCTAACCCCTTCACCCACACTGCCATGTATGTACGTCACGGTTAAGAAATATGTGTATGCAGCCGGCTCTGTAGCTGTGTCGCTTCATATGGGGCAGATGAATGAATCTTCACAGTGATGTACATGTTTAGAATCTGAGAGCAGCATTATGTAGGGACAGAGAACCTGATTCTAGTCATGTATCACTTACTGGGCTGCTTTGAGTAGCTTGTATATAATAGTAACATAGTAACATCGTAACATAGTTAGTAAGGCCGAAAAAAGACATTTGTCCATCCAGTTCAGCCTATATTCCATCATAATAAATCCCCAGATCTACGTCCTTCTACAGAACCTAATTGTATGATACAATATTGTTCTGCTCCAGGAAGACATCCAGGCCTCTCTTGAACCCCTCGACTGAGTTCGCCATCACCACCTCCTCAGGCAAGCAATTCCAGATTCTCACTGCCCTAACAGTAAAGAATCCTCTTCTATGTTGGTGGAAAAACCTTCTCTCCTCCAGACGCAAAGAATGCCCCCTTGTGCCCGTCACCTTCCTTGGTATAAACAGATCCTCAGCAAGATATTTGTATTGTCCCCTTATATACTTATACATGGTTATTAGATCGCCCCTCAGTCGTCTTTTTTCTAGACTAAATAATCCTAATTTCGCTAATCTATCTGGGTATTGTAGTTCTCCCATCCCCTTTATTAATTTTGTTGCCCTCCTTTGTACTCTCTCTAGTTCCATTATATCCTTCCTGAGCACCGGTGACCAAAACTGGACACAGTACTCCATGTGCGGTCTAACTAGGGATTTGTACAGAGGCAGTATAATGCTCTCATCATGTGTATCCAGACCTCTTTTAATGCACCCCATGATCCTGTTTGCCTTGGCAGCTGCTGCCTGGCACTGGCTGCTCCAGGTAAGTTTATCATTAACTAGGATCCCCAAGTCCTTCTCCCTGTCAGATTTACACAGTGGTTTCCCATTCAGTGTGTAATGGTGATATTGATTCCTTCTTCCCATGTGTATAACCTTACATTTATCATTGTTAAACCTCATCTGCCACCTTTCAGCCCAAGTAATCCAATTTTTCTCTGTTGTTGATATGCCAATGATCAGAAAGCTGGGCTGTGTATAACACCGCCCACACCCCTGATTGGCTGCTTCCTGTATACACTGCGCATAGTCAGCAACTGCCAATCAGTAATGGGGGTGGGGTTACACAGATTCGCTGGACTGCCTGGCAAACAACACATAGGCTTCTAGTTATAATCTCCTGCTGATAAAACACTGATTGTATTGAAACTACAGTAAGATGTTGAGCAAGTAACACATCATTGGCATCAGGCTCTCCTGCATTATGCTTCTCTCAGACTAAATAACTAAAGCCTGCTGAAAGATTCCCCTTAAAGTGAACGAGGGATTTTCCACTTTAGCACCTGTACCATATGTGGCTCCTAGCAGGTCCATATTCTAAAAACCTATGTAACAAAATTCACATTTTAATATCATTGTATATCTATGCAGATCACCTCCACTAGTCACCGAGATGTGTCTAATCCCATCACCATCACTCTCAGTCTACTGTAATTAGGTCAAGAGAGGTGTAATTAACGGGCTACCAAATGCCCGATCTTCACCCAGCACTGAACACCTTGTTGGCGGCCCATCAGTCAATACTCCAATTACAACAGATCCGGTGTGATATTACGGGATAAGAGACTAGTGGAGAGCTTCTGTAATAAGTATCTGCTATTAAGACTTATGAAGAGGCAAATCCTGCATAGGTGCAAGACTATATATATGTGCATAACCTCATTTTAGGTGGATTCTGCTTGGAAATTCTGAAAAAGCATTTAAAAAAAGAGTGCACATATCCATAAAGCGCTAAATCGCCCTGTGCTTCGGCTAACTAATGTAGGTGCTGAATAAAGTGTTTTGCCAAATTAAAGAAGAGTGCCCTAATAGTTTATATGAAACTGGGATCTCCGACCCAGATAATTAGTTTAAAGGGGTCCTGTCGCCAGAACAAAAGTTGGCAGTTTTTGCTCTAATTTTATCTCGCTGTTCCTCTAAATAATCCGTTTTTTGCTTGGTTTAAATCATCCTTACGGTCCCAGAGCTTTAGACCTATTGATTTAGTGTTAATTTCTATGGTCTTTATCTATGGGGCATGGCTAACAGGGTTCTTTGGGGGCATGTCTTTAGGCTGCTCAGTATAATTACCCTGTGAGCAATGCCCACTTGGTAAAGACCTTGAAAATGAGCAAAGTAACGAAAAAATGGGGCACTCGCCACTGCTCTTTAACATAAGCTATATTTGCAGTTCCAGAGATTGTGGAGACAATGTGGCCAACAGCGGTTTCTCTAGTCACGTAAAGCCGCTATCAGCCATATGGTCTCCACAATCTTTGTTTGGAACCGCAAAATAAAGCTCATTCTAACACCTGATGGTGAGGGCCCCATTTTCTCCTTACATTACTATGTGGACTATTGCCTGGTGAGCACCATCGAGACGGTTAATCAGCTGCTGAATCTAGTCTAGATATTTTCATTATTGCTGTTTCAACGAACATTAATGTAAAGGATAGAATTGTTGGATCCCTGCTTTTTTTACAAGTAGTGGACCATAATACAGGTCCTTCTCAAAAAATTAGCATATAGTGTTAAATTTCATTATTTACCATAATGTAATGATTACAATTAAACTTTCATATATTATAGATTCATTATCCACCAACTGAAATTTGTCAGGTCTTTTATTGTTTTAATACTGATGATTTTGGCATACAACTCCTGATAACCCAAAAAACCCGTCTCAATAAATTAGCATATTTCACCCATCCAATCAAATAAAAGTGTTTTTTAATAACAAACAAAAAAAACCATCAAATAATAATGTTCAGTTATGCACTCAATACTTGGTCGGGAATCCTTTGGCAGAAATGACTGCTTCAATGCGGCGTGGCATGGAGGCAATCAGCCTGTGACACTGCTGAGATGTTATGGAGGCCCAGGATGCTTCAATAGCGGCCTTAAGCTCATCCAGAGTGTTGGGTCTTGCGTCTCTCAACTTTCTCTTCACAATATCCCACAGATTCTCTCTGGGGTTCAGGTCAGGAGAGTTGGCAGGCCAATTGAGCACAGTAATACCATGGTCAGTAAACCATTTACCAGTGGTTTTGGCACTGTGAGCAGGTGCCAGGTCGTGCTGAAAAATGAAATCTTCATCTCCATAAAGCATTTCAGCCGATGGAAGCATGAAGTGCTCCAAAATCTCCTGATAGCTAGCTGCATTGACCCTGCCCTTGATGAAACACAGTGGACCAACACCAGCAGCTGACATGGCACCCCACACCATCACTGACTGTGGGTACTTGACACTGGACTTCAGGCATTTTGGCATTTCCTTCTCCCCAGTCTTCCTCCAGACTCTGGCACCTTGATTTCCGAATGACATGCAAAATTTGCTTTCATCAGAAAAAAGTACTTGGGACCACTTAGCAACAGTCCAGTGCTGCTTCTCTGTAGCCCAGGTCAGGCGCCTCTGCCGCTGTTTATGGTTCAAAAGTGGCTTTACCTGGGGAATGCGGCACCTGTAGCCCATTTCCTGCACACGCCTGTGCACGGTGGCTCTGGATGTTTCCACACCAGACTCAGTCCACTGCTTCCTCAGGTTCCCCAAGGTCTGGAATCGGTCCTTCTCCACAATCTTCCTCAGGGTCCGGTCTCCTCTTCTCGTTGTACAGCGTTTTCTGCCACATTGTTTCCTTCCAACAGACTTACCATTGAGGTGCCTTGATACAGCACTCTGGGAACAGCCTATTTGTTGAGAAATTTCTTTCTGGGTCTTACCCTCTTACTTGAGGGTTTCAATGATGGCCTTCTTGACATCTGTCAGGTCGCTAGTCTTACCCATGATGGGGGTTTTGAGTAATGAACCAGGCAGGGAGTTTATAAAAGCCTCAGGTATCTTTTGCATGTGTTTAGAGTTAATTAGTTGATTCAGAAGATTAGGGTAATAGGTCGTTTAGAGAACCTTTTCTTGATATGCTAATTTATTGAGACAGGTTTTTTGGGTTATCAGGAGTTGTATGCCAAAATCATCAGTATTAAAACAATAAAAGACCTGACAAATTTCAGTTGGTGGATAATGAATCTATAATATATGAAAGTTTAATTGTAATCATTACATTATGGTAAATAATGAAATTTAACACTATATGCTAATTTTTTGAGAAGGACCTGTAATTAGCCCCATATAAAAAGGTCCATATCTCTGGACCCATATAGAAGATTTAAAAAAATATTTGGAAAGGAGCAACGGGAATAAAATAAGAGCAAACACTGGTCACGTTTGGCCTGGTGACAGGTCCTCTTTAGCATGTAAATGTGAGTCCAGTTTTGGTTCCCCCGGTATGACTTTATGGCGTAACTTCCATTTATAATTTCTTACATTGAATCCTTTACAAACATTTTAACCTTTGAAAGTCCTGAAGTGCCAAGTGTTCTATCTCATGGATTAGGCTCAGTATATAGTGGGGATTCAGCAGCCAAATGAAAGACTGAAATGCAATTAAATGTGCTTGCTTGTAATTATCACACTGAGATCAGTGCAACCACTAATTATGCTCAAGAGGGAAGTTCATTTTTTACATGGATGATATACCGTAGTTGTTTTGTGCTTCATGAAGGGGTTTCTGGATTTAGATTAATAAGACGTAATCACTGAGTAAATTGGAAATGTTATTTAACTTGCTAAAACAATTTGCATGTCAATTTCTCATAATTTTCAAGAATCTGTTTGCTGTCAGTAAAGGGAAATCTGTTGTAGTTTCAGGCTGCACACTGTGTTGTGTTGTGAAGAGTGAATACAAATCCATTCAGTCTAAGCAAGCTATTGTGAGAATCAGCCGCAGCTGCACAGTAATACAGGAAAAGACTTTATTGAGGACCTACTGTACATTGGTTAACCAAAGCAGAGAGCGATATACAAGCTCGATGGCTACAGTGCCTACCTGTGCGACTGTCGTCGCTCCCGGTTTTGCCACCTCATTCTCTAAAAAGGTGAACACAGATGCCAAACACTATAAGACATATGGCTGTAGGTTTGTTCCAAGGCTATTTGTCACAACTCAGTTGCCAGGTGCCCCGTGACCAGGAGATCCTTCTCTGTCCCTAACAGTAGGGGTGCCCTAGCTCCTCCTGTTGCCCTGATTACTTCTGATGGTGAAGATGCCGGGGCTACATACCTTGCCTTAGCTCCAGAATCCACCATCAGTCTTTACCCTTCCCCCACCTAGGGAAGAGGGGAGTAGTAGTAAACCGTAATACACCTACGAGACTAACAATCTTATAAGGACCAATGAACCTGAAACCCAGTTTCCAAGAGGGAACCTTCAACTTAATGTTCCTCGATGTAAACTGCACTATGTCACCAACACACAGATCTGGACCCACCAAACGTTTGTGATCAGCCACACTTTTATATTTGGACCCCATCTTCCTCAAATTATCCTTAACCCCTTGCCACACAGATGTAATTGATGATGAAAATTGTTCTTCTTCAGGTATTCCAGAAGAACGATTCCTATTAAATGAGCTGAACTGAGGATGAAACCCATATGCCCCGGGGAGTGGATGGGTTTAAGCCGAAGTAGGATAAGAAAGGGAATTATCGCACACTTCAAACCAAGCAGCAGTCACAGATAAATCCACAAAACGCCTTCTCCTATAATAACCAACAACAACCACCAGCCATGCAGTATAAGCTAACTCTGACAATGAGTGCTAGCCAAGACCCAGTTTATATAGGAGATGAGAGTGACTAATAGTGCACAGCTGAGAGCCTAAACGCTCCAGGAGCACGCAACAGAGCAGATCACCCCCTGCACTGCCAAAAGAAATTTACACTGTTTAACAAGAAGATGAAGTGCTTCTAATTAGTGCAGGGATAGGAGAAATCAGACACTGCATTCTTCTGGCTTCTCTCTGTCACGGTAAACCCGTGACACTATGGCTGAATATTTCTGATTAATGAACTCTGCACAGCAGTGGCACACCTTGTCTGAGAAACTAAGTTTATTGATTCATGCTAATTTGTAAAGCTGGTTTGTGATCGGCCATATGCATTTGACCCAGATTGTTTCCCCATTCTGCTTCCCGATTGGTACTTGCCCCTAACCAGTATCTGTACTAGTATGACACGGTGTGTTCACTCTAGAAAGAGTGTCTGGGAGGACCTGACACATGTAATTCTTAATTTGCCCTGTGGGGGCACAGTAGGAATATTGAAACTCCCCTCTGCTTCGATAATTTATCCGATCGAGGATTTCTGTATTTATTGTAGCTTCATCTGCTATCCTACAGTGTTAAACATTTATCTATTAAACCAAAGTAGATTCAGCTTACACTATTGTATTATCACCAGGGCAGAGAAATGTGACATCGTCTATAGGAAGTGTACATTGACTCTCTGTACATCTCCTGTATTACTAACAATGGCTCATAATAACACAACTCCTCACTGTTTGGTTTTGACAGTTCTAGAAAATGACAAACATAAAAATCTTGGCAAAGGATTAGATAAAGTTTCTTTGGAAGCTGTTAGAAGAATTTCAGCCTGATGAGATGAGAACAATTTGCTCCATAGTAAATCCACAAAGTGCAAAGCACTCAAAATAAGGCGGTGGTGGGTAACAAGATGCCAGCAACCCAACCACTTGATGGCAAAGTGCATCCTAAAAATGATCAGGAATATGGGCAGAAAACAGCTTGTAGCTCTATTTACTGTGTTCAGTTCACTTGTATATGTAGATATAAATAATACCTTGTAGTTTGTCCATAACTAGCTCAGAATTCCATATCAGTTCTGTGTTTTGTCCATAAGATCTCTGTTGTATTATTTCTCCCGTATTATTTTTAACAAATATGGATGCAATATATTTTTTACGGGGTCCATTCATTCCTATTGGGAGAACTTATACTACTATACTACTTATAGAACTATAAACTTAATATACAGTACAACAGGGGCAGATTAAGGATAGCCAGGGTCCCGGGCAGTTTAGGGTGCATAGGCCCCCCAACACCCAATGTTTCACGTGACATGTGACATATTTTGGGGAAATCATGTGACAGGTCACGTGATGAACACACAGCCGCTCTGGTGCACATTAGTGATGAGTGTCTATGCTCGTGTGCTATCCAAGTGTCTACCGCGTGCTCGAATAATATGTTTGTGTCCCCGTGGCTGCATGTCTCGCGGAGGTTAGACAGCCACAATACATGCAGAGACTGCCTGCTTGTTAGATAGTGATAGATGTTAGATAGTGTTTTATCAATTAAAATAACATATAATCATTAATAGGTAAGCTTTGCCATAATAGAAAAAAAGATGTCATATGTGGGGTTTGATAACAATGTGGAGGTAGTATCATCTTGCTGTTATAATGTAGAAACAATACCGAAAGCAGAAAATAAAGGAAGCACAAAGAATGACTTAATTACACTTAACTAAACATCTGTGCTTGTGTTTTTCCAGCTCGTTCATGTGTCGTTAGTGAATGGAGCCATTGGAGTGGCTGTGCGATCCAGTGCAGCCCAACATATAGGGTGCGCCGGCGTCAAGTGTTACAGGAGCCCGAAAATGGAGGAGAGCCCTGCCCAAACCTAGAGGAGAAGGCTGGATGTCTGGAATATTTCACAAATCAGGGCATTGAATGTGGCCACTTGCATGGTAAAAAAATATGAAGGATTTTATTTAGGTTCTGAAAGCAAAATAAGGCAACTATTATCCTAATAATACCCGGTACTCAATGTATTGCTCTTTATTATACAGATTATTTCATTATTGTAATATTCTTGTGATTGCTAGCCATCATGTATTTCCTGTGACAGTTCACTTTCCCGGCCTTGTCTGTTCGCTGGCCAGTGCTTAGATTGGTAACACCAGGAGGCTGCGCACTAACCCCTTATCTGAGAACAGAGATAAGACCTTGCTTTTCCATTCTCTATCCTTTCCCACACAGTAATAAGAGAGAGATTAGAAATCTTCCGAAAAACAGTAAATGTGAATAACATTGTACTTATGTTTTCCCATAGTCCCGGCATTTATTACTACATCCGAGTACAACAAAGAGAGAAGGAGGCGCGCAGTGCCGACAGACTGGGCATCCCATACAGAGGATCCTGGGTACGGAAATAACCCGATCAATGGAGAAATCCAGTGTTATATGCTCCAATATATTCACGTATTCTAGAAAAGGCAAAACGAACTAAATGAAAGAAATCTACTATATAATTGTCTAAGGGTCACTTCCGTCTGTCTGTCTGTCCTTCTGTCTGTCACGGATATTCATTGGTCGCGGCCTCTGTCTGTCATGGAAATCCAAGTCACGACCAATCAGCGACGGGCACAGTCCGGAAGAAAATGGCCGCTCCTTACTCCCCGCAGTCAGTGCCCGGCGTCCGCATACTCCCCTCCGGTCAGCGCTCACACAGGGTTAATGGCAGCGTTGACCGCGGTGTAAGGCACTCGGTTAACGCTGCTATTAACCCTGTGTGACCAACTTTTAAAAATCCCAGAATAGACCAACTACCGACCCGGAGGCTCCGGATGGTGAGTATGTAACTATTTTTTATTTTAATTCTTTTTTTTAACAGGTATATGGTGCATACTACGTGACTGGCCAATATACTACGTGACTGGGCAGTATACTACGTGTCTGTGCTGTATACTACGTGGCTCTGTGCTGTACACTATGTGGCTGGGCAATATACTATGTGGCTGGGCAATATACTATGTGGCTGGGCAATATACTACGTAACTGGGCAATATACTATGTGTCTGTGCGGTATACTACATGACTGGGCAATATACTATGTGGCTGGGCAATATACTACATAACTGGGCAATATACTACGTGACTGGGCAATATACTACGTGTCTGTGCTGTATACTACGTGACTGGGCAATATACTACGTGGCTGGGCAATATACTACGTGGCTTGTGAGGTATACTACGTGACTGGGCAATATACTACGTGACTGGGCAATATACTACGTGACTGGGCAATATACTACGTGGCTGGGCAATATACTACGTGACTGGGCAATATACTACGTGTATGTGCTGTATACTACGTGACTGGGCAATATACTACGTGGCTGGGCAATATACTACGTGGCTTGTGAGGTATACTACGTGACTGGGCAATATACTATGTGACTGGGCAATATACTATGTGACTGGGCAATATACTACGTGGCTGGGCAATATACTACGTGGCTGGGCAATATACTACGTGGCTGGGCAATATACTATGTGGGCTGTGCAATATACTACGTTGACATGCATATTCTAGAATACCCGATGCGTTAGAATCGGGCCACCATCTAGTGTTGATATAACTTTATTGTGAAGATGCACATTCACACTGTGGCCATTTAACAGATGACACAATGAACAAATACCCTGCAGTAATTAAGTAGTAATAGTACATGGAAATAAGATATAAAATAAGATATAAAAAACACAAATGGAAAGCACTCCTTGAGAAGATCGACAGCTATTTCTGAAAGAGGGCGATTGCCTTCTACTCACCTGGATCGGTTATCTTATTGAAGCAGCAGGCACAACCCTGGAAATTGCAAAAATGATCATCCACAGCCGCAGCTGCGCCATCTGAACCTCCATGTGAGATCCGGATAGAGAATATAGGAAAAAGAGACCAAAATTGGGCTTCCTAAAGTGCTGCCAAGGATGGAAGGAAGAGATTATAATGTTTAACATTTATTGCGTTACGGAGCCGGTCCAGCCCCCTCATCAGGCTCATACAGACTGATTAATACATGTCACCATTCATACCATTCCCGGTGACCTCACAATCTCACTGACTGGTTGTCCTCACAAAATTATTTAATTACTTCATCTGCATTTAAAAACATAAATCCAACAGCAATTTACCAAATGAAACACTTCCTATAATTCATTCAATATGCAAAACAAAACAAAAACAAATTATTTTTATTTGAACTGTTAAAAAAATTAAATTAAATACATTTTCATCAATATTACAATAGTATCCAAACAAATTGTCACCACAACGTAGAAGCGTATTATCTATGAATTAATTTCAGCCCTCAGGCATCAAGGTTTATAGTCTGAATATCCAATATGACTCCCAGTTGACGAGTTTCTGGAGTCTATTGGATGTGTTTTGAGTTATTTGTTCTAAAAGGGTGAGTTTTAGACACTTGGGGTCTTTTTTGTAATAAGTGAGGAAATGTTTGGATAAACTATGTGTAATAACACCATTCCGTATGTCATATGTGACTATTCATTCTGTTGCGGACTGCTGGCGTTGTGTGGCCAACGTATTGAAGATTGCAGTCACATTGCAACAGGTAGATGACATAGTTGGCATAACAGTTTAAGAAATGATTTATAGGGAAGACTTCCCCTGTGACCATAGACGAAAATGTTATACAACCTTGTTTCATCATATTGCAGCTCAAACATTTAATTGCCCTGCATTGATAGGAACCTCTATTAGAGGGTCCTTGTATGGGGGAGGGGAAGTCAATGGGGAATCTGATCTGATGTTGCCAGGGGCAACATGGATTCTTCAGATTCATGTTATTACGAAAAAACTATGTTAGTTTTTTCATTATATTTCCTGAAAGAACAGGGTCATTTGTTAAAGTTCCAGTGTTTGGATAACGTACCCCTGATGTTACTGTGAGACTGATTATATGTTGTTATAAAGCTTTAAACTATTTTTTTTGTTCAATAACTCTTTTTCTAGAATATGTTCCTTATCTTTAAACGGAGATCCTTGCCATGTTTAGGTACTCTGTCTGGTTCCGTTTTTTTGTGTGCGTTCAAAAGCATCTTTTCATATTTTTATTGGGTATTTTCTGTCCCTAAATCTCCTTTTTAGTATCTGCTTGTCTCCTTATCTCCTTATCTGTGGAACAATTTTTTCTGATCCGCCTATATTGGCCATATAGAATATTTGTGATCCACTTGGGATAGTACGCACTTGAAAACTCCAGGTAGCTGTTCACATAGACATTTTTGACGAAGGTCGAAGTGTGAATAGCACCCTGCTCAACTTTGTAAATTGCCAAGTCCAGAAACTGACCTCTTGTTGTGGAAAAGGAAAAATAAAATTCCAATCCCCAAGAATTTTTATTCAATTGGTGAACAAAGGATCGCGCCTTCAGGAGTCCCAGCCCATATGAAAAATAGGTATGGTAGTCTATAAACCTTCTATTAAAGAAGATGTTACACACCAGCAGAGAGGAGTGAGCAATATGAACAGACTTCATAAATAAGTTGGCATCACAGGGCGCGAATCGTGTACCCGCGTAGCCGCCCACCTGCCGGTAGGCCATACCCTCAAATGAAAAAAATGTTGTGCTCAACAAAAAATCTGATGCCATCCAACAAAAAATTATCTTTGTTGCCAGGCAATGATTCATCCTGGTTTACCGTTTCCACTACCACCATTATTGTCCTTTCCACCACCACCATCGTAGAATTCTCTCCTACCACTCCATCATTGCCCTCTCCATCACCCCAATTGTTGCCCTTTCCACCACCTCTATCACAGCCTTCTCCTCTACCACCCTCATTCATTGCCTCCTTCCCCACTACACCCATCATTGTCTTTTCCATTACCACCATCATTGCCTTCTCCCCCACCTCCATCATTGCCTTCTCCCCATCATCCTCATCATTGACCTTTCCACCACATCCATCATTTCCTCACCCCATCATTGCCTTCTCCCCATCTGCCCCATCATTGCCCTCTCCTCCTCTTACACACAGACACACACAGCACCATTCACCTCTCTGCACATTTCCCCGCAGCTCTATACACACACACACTAACATTCACACTCACCGCTCTGCTGCAGTATCACTGTCGGCAACTTCATCGCTCTGGCACAGCCGGCCACTGAATGATTACATTATCCAGTGGCACTGCTGTTTGTGTGAGAGGAAGCGTGGGCAGGAAGCAGGATAGAGCCGGCGCGCTGCAGCTTCTCTATGCCGGCTGTCAGCTTGACAATCGGCACAGAGAACAGCCGACTTTCAGTCCGAGTGGCAGCAGAATGCAGCTACCGGGGAGACACTGTGGACCGCTGCATTAGGCTGCCTGACTGCGCCCCCTGCCAGCTGCGCCAGGGGCACATGGCCTGGCTGCCCCCCTAGATATACCAATGTGTTTAACCTCCATTATGAAAAATGAATAGTTTTGTGGTAGTTCCAATCATTTTGATTTAGTGATAAGATGAGAATAATTTGGAATGTGAGAGGGTAACTTAACATAAGGTTGCAAAAATAAATCAATATCATGAGATAAGTTGGCTGTTATGGAGTGGATCCCTCATATTATACTGTAGGCTGACTGTTATGATCTGGTGGCCTAGGAGCAGCATGAGACGTACTCTGGAGAAGGTGGTACCTGTACTGGCCGCAAACCCTGAACTTAGCACCGCAACTAGAAGTAGCCGTGGGGAGTACCTAACACTCCCTAGACCCCTCGACACAGCCTAAGAACTAACTTCCCCTAAAGACAGAAACGGGAAAATGATCTTGCCTCAGAGAAAATCCCCAAAGGATAGACAGCCCCCCACAAATATTGACTGTGAGAGGAGAGGGAAATAACATACGCAGACATGAAATCAGGATTTAGAATAGGAGGCCATTCTAGCTAAAAAGAAAGAATAGGACAGAGTACTATGCGGTCAGTATTAAAACACTAGAATATATCCACCACAGAAAATACAAATCTCCACATCTGACTAAAGACATGGAGGGTATATCTGCATCTCCAGAGACACAGCTTGGCTGCAAAAAAATCCTTCACAGACAAAGCTGGACAAGACAAAACATGAAAATGCACAGAACTATAAGGTCCACAGCAGGTGGACAGCAAAAACAAAGCCAGAACTTATCTTTGTTGAAATGAACAGCAAAACAGGAGAGACCAGGTATGGATGTGAATCCTCCAAAAACAATGGACAACTGGCACTGACTAAAGGATAAAGCAGGACTAAATAGCCCAGCCCAAATAATAAAAAGTGGATACACCTGATAAATGCTGCGATCCAAAGACAGCAGCACTACCACTCATAACCACCGGAGGGAGCCCAGGAGCAGAATTCACAACAGCTGACCAGTAGGGTTAGTAAGACTTTTGTGAATTTTGGGGAGAAAATAAAAACAGTAATTGATAATACTTAATAAAAAAAAATTACCTTTCTTGTTAAAAAGATTGGATTCATTAGCCCCATTGAGCGGACTAAGATAATCTTTATAGTACAGTGGTGACGGATCTTGGTAAAACTGGGATTTAGATTGAACGTCCACATGTCAGGGAGTAGGTCCAAGATCAGAGGGTGGACAGATTGGAATATCAGCATTGCGAACCTTATTGTTTTTTTCTTTTAGTACAAAATGTCTATCGAGAGTCCGTTTCCTAATGAAATTATTAAGATCCAAGAAGAAATTGACTTGGTCTGTCTTGACATTGGGACAAAAGGATAAGCCTTTGTTGAGTAGTTTTATCTCATCTGGGTTTAAGAGATGATCAAATCAATGAAAAATACTTAACTCCTGTTTTTTTCTGTTTGTTCAAGGGGTGATTTTCTCTGAGATTTTTATCTGCTTCTAGCAGGGGTGGATTAAGGGTAGCCAGGGCCCCGGGCTGTTCAGACACTGTGGGCCCCCCCCCTCCCCGGGTCATGTGACGGGGGTCATGTGACGGGGGTCATGTGACGGGGGTCATGTGACGGGGGTCATGATATACCCGAACCAGAATATTCCAGAAAAATGGCCGGGCCCTACTCTACTGTAACCTATTAAATATTTGGTAGAATCTGCAATACAATTTAGGTATATTTTGACCAATAATATCACATACAAGGAACAAATACCACCGCAACATGACCAGACCACAAATTACAACCACAGTGATCGAATAATATCACATACAAGGAACAAATACCACCGCACCATGTCAAGACCACATATTACCACCACTTGGTGACCAAATATCACATACAAGGGACAAATACCACAACACCATTTCCAGACCACATATTACCACCACATAGTGACTGAATACTACAATACTGATCAGTAAAAAACAACAACACAATACTATCACCATAAGTGCCAGTATTCACAGGAGATCTGTACTTAGTATGCAGTGTCTGTGTAGAGGTAATACAGAGATCACTGGTGACATTATACACAGGACCTCTATATAGTATACAGTGTATAGTGTCAGTGTATAGGTAACACTGACTCACCAGTGACGTCTCTAGGTGAAGTCCTTCATCTTTCATCCAGCACAGACCGCCATCATTTCTTCCAGCCAGGACTCGTTTCTGCAGGAAATAACACAGTTATCTCGAGTTCCGCTTGTAGAACACATTACTTAATTTTTCACAACTTCTACATTACACCACATGAAGAAAAAAAGGCGATATAGTGTCACTCTGCACAGTAACAGGACCGACCCCCATTTAAAACAGTATCCTCAAAAAATAAAATAAATACATCACTGCAGTAATAATATCCCTTAATTAGCCCCTATGGTAATAATATTCCACATCCTGGCCCCGTGTGTCTCCTTCCTGGCTCCAGCCATATGTTCTCGCATCCTGCCCTCATGAGTATCCATTCTACCCCATATGATCTCCACATCCTGCCCCATATGTCTCCATCGTATCCATCCTGCCCCATGATCCAATCCTGCCCCATGTCTTTCATTCTGCCCCGTGTCTCCAATCATGCCCCGTGTCTACATTCTGCCCATGCCTCCAGTCCTGCCCCCAGTGTGTCCAGCAATCTGCCCCAGTATGTCCAGCATATTGCCCCAGTGTCCAGCAATCTGCCCCAGTGTCTCCAGCATATTGCCCCCAGTGTGTCCAGCATTACCCCCAAACAGTGTGTCCAGCAATCTGCCCCAGTGTGTCCAGCAATCTGCCCCAGTGAGTCCAGCATATTACCCCCAGTGTGTCCAGCAATCTGCCCCAGTATGTCCAGCATAGTGCCCCAGTGTGTCCAGCATATTGCCTCCAGACAGTGTGTCCAGCAATCTGCCCCAGTGCGTCCAGCATTGCCCCCAGTGTGTCCAGAATATTACCAACCGTGTGTCCAGCAATCTGCCCCAGTATGTCCAGCATTTCCCCCAGTGTCTCCAGCATTGCCCCAGTGTCTCCAGCATTGCCCCAGTGTCTCCAGCAATCTGCCCCAGTGTCCTCCAGCCATCTGCCCCAGTGTCCTCCAGCCATCTGCCCCAGTGTCCTCCAGCCATCTGCCCCAGTGTCCTCCAGCCAGCTGCCCCAGTGTCCTCCAGCCATCTGCCCCAGTGTCCTCCAGCATTGCCCCAGTATCCTCCAGCATTGCCCCAGTGTCCTCCAGCATTGCTCCAGTGTCCTCCAGCAATCTGCCCCAGTGTCCTCCAGCCATCTGCCCGTGTCCTCCAGCCATCTGCCCCAGTGTCCTCCAGCCATCTGCCCCAGTGTCCTCCAGCAATCTGCCCCAGTGTCCTCCAGCAATCTACCCCAGTGTCCTCCAGCAATCTGCTCCAGTGTCCTCCAGCAATCTGCTCCAGTGTCCTCCAGCCATCTGCCCCAGTGTCCTCCAGCCATCTGCCCCAGTGTCCTCCAGCTATCTGCCCCAGTGTCCTCCAGCCATCTGCCCCAGTGTCCTCCAGCCATCTGTCCCAGTGTCCTCCAGCATTGCCCCAGTGTCCTCCAGCAATCTGCCCCAGTGTCCTCCAGCAATCTGCCCCAGTGTCCTCCAGCAATCTGCCCCAGTGTCCTCCAGCAATCTGCCCCAGTGTCCTCCAGCATTGCCCCAGTGTCCTCCAGCATTGCCCTCAGTGTGTCCGTCCACCGTTATAAAAAAAAACCAAAAAAAAAACCCAAAAACAAGCAGTCTCCTCACCTGTCCGCGCTCCAGGCGGCGAGCTCCCTGCAGCAGAGCACACTCGCCGGCGACTGACAATGACGTCAGACGCCGGCGACGTGTGCGCCTGCGGCCGACATCAGCCGCCAGCCTCCAATTGGCTGGCGGCTGTTGTTAACTATTGACGTGCGGGAGCGCGCCCGCACGTCAATTGGAAACCGCCGCAGCGCCGGAAGGGGCCCGGTGAGCAGATGAGAAGGGGCCCGATGCGGGCCCCCTCTCTCTGCCCACCGGGTACGGCGGGGGGGGGCACATAAATGCCGGCGGCGGCCGCCGGCATTCACAGATTATCAGAGGGTCAATCTGTGCGGTAGCCCAGGGCCCCCCCAGACCACTGGGCCCTGGGCTACCGCCCATATTGACCCTCTGATAATCCGCCCCTGGCTTCTAGTCTCTCCCCTGCAGCCTCTATAACGTTTTATTCTTTTTCGAGGATGATTGGGATTGGCGGTAGATAGCAGGGAAAAAAAGAGTAACCTTATTGGAATTTATTTTAGGTCTAACGGACAAAGAATTAGTATTTGACTTCCTTCACTGATCATCAGGGATTCCTTCCTGTTGTCTACTGGGTCCAATGCGTCAGATAAAATGGTACTGTCAAGGGCCCCAGGACTGCATTCGTGTACCATAAGAAATGATAGATCCAATTCCGTATCTGAGGTTTCTGGGGAGTTGTCTATCTCATTGGTAATGACACCCTCCCTATTTACCAACAACTCTTTGGGGGAGTGGGTGTGTCAGCATCCTTTGGGCTAATGTTTTTTTTGGGGGGATAATATTATTACCCTTATTGATTTGCTGTGAGAATTTATAAAAATTCTGGTGGAGTAACCATTTTGTCTCGTATGGTTGACTTCCCCTCCTGAGATTTGCACAAATTAATTTATTGCTTGTATTTCATTAATCTTAATATATTGGTATTATTAGAAAGGGAACATTCTTGTCGGTTTTTATTATTATTATTATTATTATTAATATTATTATTACTACTAATATTTTGGGAAGATAATATGTTCCAGTGAGGATTTGTGTTGTGAATTCTGTGGCAGAGCTCCCTCCTGTGGTCACAAGTGGTACTTCGGCTGATTCTCTCTGGGAGCTTCCGTTTGTAGAGGAAACTGGTACTGCTGCTTCTGAGTTTCCTCCCTCAGGTGATCTGGTGAGGTCGTTAGGTGCTTCTCTACTTAACCCCACCTAATGCTTTGATTCATGCTTCCTGTCAATGTTCCAGTGTTGGACTTGTGTTTCTCTGGATCATTCCTGTTGCCTGCTGCTCTGCATAGCTAAGTTCTTCTTTGCTATTTGTTGCTATTTTTTCTGTCCAGCTTGTCCATTTTGTTTTGCTGGAAGCTCTGGGACGCAAAGGGTGTACCTCCGTGCCGTTAGTTCGGTACGGAGGGTCTTTTTGCCCCTTTGCGTGGTTTTCTTTAGGGTTTTGTGTAGACCGCAAAGTTATCTTTCCTATCCTCGTTCTGTCTAGAATATCGGGCCTCACTTTGCTGAATCTATTTCATCCCTACGTTTGTCTTTTCATCTTACTCACAGTCATTATATGTGGGGGGCTGCCTTTTCCTTTGGGGTATTTCTCTGAGGCAAGGTAGGCTTGTTTTTTCTATCTTCAGGCTAGTTAGTTTCTCAGGCTGTGCCGAGTTGCATAGGGAGCGTTAGGCGCAATCCACGGCTGCCTCTAGTTGTGTTTGGAGAGGATCAGGGATTGCGGTCTGCAGAGTTCCCACGTCTCAGAGCTCGTTCTATTATTTTGGGTTATTGTCAGATCACTGTATGTGCTCTGACCTCCATGTCCATTGTGATACTGAATTGCCTATCATAACAGTGCAGGAAGCCAAAAGTACTAATGATTCTCAATAGAGGGAAAAAAGAAGTTCTGAGACCATTTTTTTTTCTTGGCTTTGTGTTTTGTCTTTTTTTTCCCCTAGACATTTGGGTGGTTCAGTACACAGGTGTAGCGATGGACATTAGAAGTCTGTCTTCATTTGTGGATCAGCTCTCGGCAAGAGTACAAAAGATTCAAGACACTATTGATCAGAAATCTATGTTAGAACCAAGAATTCCTATTCCTGATTTGTTTTTTGGAGATAGAACTAAGTTTCTGAGTTTCAAAAATAATTGTAAGTTATTTCTGGCCTTGAAACCTCGTTCCTCTGGTGATCCAGTTCAACAGGTTTTGATTATTATTTCTTTTTTGCGCGGCGACCCTCAGGACTGGGCATTTTCTCTTGCGCCAGGAGATCCTGCATTAAGTAATATCAATGTGTTTTTCCTGGCGCTCGGATTGCTGTACGATGAGCCTAATTCAGTGGATCAGGCAGAAAAGAATTTGCTGGCTCTTTGTCAGGGTCAGGATGAGATAGAGGTATATTGCCAGAAATTTAGAAAATGGTCAGTGCTCACTCAATGGAATGAATCTGCGCTGGCAGCTATGTTCAGAAAGGGTCTCTCTGAAGCCCTTAAGGATGTCATGGTGGGATTTCCTATGCCTGCTGGTTTGAATGAGTCTATGTCTTTGGCTATTCAGATCGGTCGACGCTTGCGTGAGCGTAAATCTGTGCACCATTTGGCGGTATTACCTGAGCTTAAACCTGAGCCTATGCAGTGCGATAGGACTTTGACCAGAGTTGAACGGCAAGAACACAGACATCTGAATGGGCTGTGTTTCTACTGTGGTGATTCCACTCATGCTATCTCTGATTGTCCTAAGCGCACTAAGCGGTTCGCTAGGTCTGCCACCATTGGTACGGTACAGTCAAAATTTCTTCTGTCCGTTACCTTGATCTGCTCTTTGTCATCATATTCTGTCATGGCGTTTGTGGATTCAGGCGCTGCTCTGAATTTGATGGACTTGGAATATGCTAAGCGTTGTGGGTTTTTCTTGGAGCCCTTGCAGTGTCCTATTCCATTGAGAGGTATTGATGCTACGCCGTTGGCCAAGAATAAGCCTCAATACTGGACCCAGCTGACCATGTGCATGGCTCCTGCACATCAGGAGGATATTCGCTTTCTGGTGTTGCATAATCTGCATGATGTGGTCGTGTTGGGGTTGCCATGGCTACAAGCCCATAATCCAGTATTGGATTGGAAATCCATGTCGGTGTCCAGCTGGGGTTGTCAGGGGGTACATGGTGATGTACCATTTCTGTCAATTTCGTCATCCACCTCTTCTGAGGTCCCAGAGTTCTTGTCTGATTACCGAGATGTATTTGATGAGCCCAAGTCCGATGCCCTACCTCCGCATAGGGATTGTGATTGTGCTATCAATTTGATTCCTGGTGGTAAATTCCCAAAAGGTCGACTGTTTAATTTATCCGTGCCTGAGCACACCGCTATGCGCAGTTATGTGAAGGAATCCCTGGAGAAGGGGCATATTCGCCCGTCATCATCGCCATTAGGAGCAGGGTTCTTTTTTGTAGCCAAAAAGGATGGTTCGCTAAGACCTTGTATAGATTATCGCCTTCTTAATAAGATCACTGTTAAATTTCAGTACCCCTTGCCTTTGTTATCTGATTTGTTTGCTCGGATTAAGGGGGCTAGTTGGTTCACCAAGATTGATCTTCGTGGTGCGTATAATCTGGTGCGAATCAGGCGAGGCGATGAATGGAAAACTGCATTTAATACGCCCGAGGGTCATTTTGAGTATCTAGTGATGCCATTCGGACTTGCCAATGCTCCATCAGTGTTTCAGTCCTTTATGCATGACATCTTCCGAGAGTACCTGGATAAATTCCTGATTGTGTACTTGGATGACATTTTGATCTTCTCGGATGATTGGGAGTCTCAGGTGAAACAGGTCAGAACGGTTTTTCAGGTCCTGCGTGCTAATTCTTTGTTTGTGAAGGGATCAAAGTGTCTCTTTGGTGTTCAGAAGGTTTCATTTTTGGGGTTCATCTTTTCCCCTTCTACTATCGAGATGGATCCTGTTAAGGTCCAAGCCATCCATGATTGGACTCAGCCGACATCTCTGAAAAGTCTGCAAAAGTTCCTGGGCATTGCTAATTTTTATCGTCGCTTCATCTGCAATTTTTCTAGTATTGCCAAACCATTGACCGATTTGACCAAGAAGGGTGCTGATTTGGTCAATTGGTCTTCTGCTGCTGTGGAAGCTTTTCAAGAGTTGCAGCAAATATCGATATTTGCAGATGATACAAAACTATGTAAAGCAGTTAATACAAGAGAAGATAGTATTCTGCTACAGATGGATCTGGATAAGTTGGAAACTTGGGCTGAAAGGTGGCAGATGAGGTTTAACAATGATAAATGTAAGGTTATACACATGGGAAGAGGGAATCAATATCACCATTACACACTGAACGGGAAACCACTGGGTAAATCTGACAGGGAGAAGGACTTGGGGATCCTAGTTAATAATAAACTTACCTGGAGCAGCCAGTGCCAGGCAGCAGCTGCCAAGGCAAACAGGATCATGGGGTGCATTAAAAGAGGTCTGGATACACATGATGAGAGCATTATACTGCCTCTGTACAAATCCCTAGTTAGACCGCACATGGAGTTCTGTGTCCAGTTTTGGGCACCGGTGCTCAGGAAGGATATAATGGAACTAGAGAGAGTACAAAAGAGGGCAACAAAATTAATAAAGGGGATGGGAGAACTACAATACCCAGATAGATTAGCGAAATTAGGATTATTTAGTCTAGAAAAAAGACGACTGAGGGGCGATCTAATAACCATGTATAAGTATATAAGGGGACAATACAAATATCTTGCTGAGGATCTGTTTATACCAAGGAAGGTGACGGGCACAAGGGGGCATTCTTTGCGTCTGGAGGAGAGAAGGTTTTTCCACCAACTTAGAAGAGGATTCTTTACTGTTAGGGCAGTGAGAATCTGGAATTGCTTGTCTGAGGAGGTGGTGATGGCGAACTCAGTCGAGGGGTTCAAGAGAGGCCTGGATGTCTTCCTGGAGCAGAACAATATTGTATCATACAATTATTAGGTTCTGTAGAAGGACGTAGATCTGGGGATTTATTATGATGGAATATAGGCTGAACTGGATGGACAAATGTCTTTTTTCGGCCTTACTAACTATGTTACTATGTTACTATGAAGCGTCGTTTTTCTTCTGCCCCTGTGTTGTGTCAACCTGATGTTTCTCTTCCGTTTCAGGTCGAGGTTGATGCTTCTGAGATTGGAGCAGGGGCTGTTTTGTCGCAGAGAGGTTCTGATTGTTCAGTGATGAAACCATGCGCTTTTTTTTCCAGGAAGTTTTCGCCTGCTGAGCGGAATTATGATGTGGGCAACCGAGAGTTGCTGGCCATGAAGTGGGCATTCGAGGAGTGGCGTCATTGGCTTGAAGGAGCTAAGCATCGCGTGGTGGTATTGACTGATCATAAGAACTTGACTTATCTCGAGTCTGCTAAGCGTTTGAATCCTAGACAGGCTCGTTGGTCGCTGTTTTTCGCCCGTTTTGACTTTGTGATTTCGTACCTTCCGGGCTCTAAAAATGTGAAGGCGGATGCTCTGTCTAGGAGTTTTGTGCCCGACTCTCCGGGTTTATCTGAGCCGGCGGGTATCCTCAAGGAAGGAGTAATTGTGTCTGCCATCTCCCCTGATTTGCGGCGGGTGCTGCAAAAATTTCAGGCTAATAAACCTGATCGTTGTCCAGCGGAGAAACTGTTTGTCCCGGATAGGTGGACAAATAAAGTGATCTCTGAGGTTCATTGTTCGGTGTTGGCTGGTCATCCTGGAATCTTTGGTACCAGAGAGTTAGTGGCTAGATCCTTTTGGTGGCCATCTCTGTCGCGGGATGTGCGTTCTTTTGTGCAGTCCTGTGGGATTTGTGCTCGGGCTAAGCCCTGCTGTTCTCGTGCCAGTGGGTTGCTTTTGCCCTTGCCGGTCCCGAAGAGACCTTGGACACATATCTCTATGGATTTTATTTCAGATCTTCCCGTCTCTCAAAAGATGTCAGTCATTTGGGTGGTCTGTGATCGCTTTTCTAAGATGGTCCATCTGGTACTCTTGTCCAAGTTGCCTTCCTCCTCTGATTTGGTGCCATTGTTCTTCCAGCATGTGGTTCGTTTGCATGGCATTCCAGAGAATATCGTTTCTGACAGAGGTTCCCAGTTTGTTTCGAGGTTTTGGCGAGCCTTTTGTGGTAGGATGGGCATTGACTTGTCTTTTTCCTCGGCTTTTCATCCTCAGACTAATGGCCAGACCGAACGAACCAATCAGACCTTGGAAACATATCTGAGATGCTTTGTTTCTGCCGATCAGGATGACTGGGTGTCCTTTTTGCCTTTGGCTGAGTTCGCCCTTAATAATCGGGCCAGCTCGGCTACCTTGGTTTCGCCATTTTTCTGCAATTCTGGGTTCCATCCTCGTTTCTCTTCAGGACAGGTTGAGTCTTCGGACTGTCCTGGTGTGGATACTGTGGTGGACAGGTTGCAGCAGATTTGGACTCATGTAGTGGACAATTTGACCTTTTCCCAGGAGAAGGCTCAACGTTTCGCTAATCGCAGACGCCGTGTGGGTCCCCGACTTCGTGTTGGGGATCTGGTTTGGTTATCTTCTCGTCATATTCCTATGAAGGTTTCCTCTCCGAAGTTTAAACCTCGTTTCATTGGTCCTTATAGGATTTCTGAGGTTATTAATCCTGTGTCTTTTCGTCTGACCCTCCCAGATTCTTTTTTCATACATAACGTCTTCCATAGGTCATTGTTGCGGAGATACGTGGCACCTATGGTTCCATCTGTTGACCCTCCTGCCCCGGTTTTGGTGGAGGGGGAATTGGAGTATATTGTGGAGAAGATTTTGGATTCTCGTGTTTCAAGACGGAAACTCCAGTATCTGGTTAAATGGAAGGGTTATGCTCAGGAGGATAATTCCTGGGTTTTTGCCTCTGATGTCCATGCTCCCGATCTTGTTCATGCCTTTCATGTGCTCATCCTGGTCGGCCTGGGGGCTCTGGTGAGGGTTCGGTGACCCCTCCTCAAGGGGGGGGGGGGTACTGTTGTGAATTCTGTGGCAGAGCTCCCTCCTGTGGTCACAAGTGGTACTTCGGCTGATTCTCTCTGGGAGCTTCCGTTTGTGGAGGAAACTGGTACTGCTGCTTCTGAGTTTCCTCCCTCAGGTGATCTGGTGAGGTCGTTAGGTGCTTCTCTACTTAACCCCACCTAATGCTTTGATTCATGCTTCCTGTCAATGTTCCAGTGTTGGACTTGTGTTTCTCTGGATCATTCCTGTGGCCTGCTGTTCTGCATAGCTAAGTGCTTCTTTGCTATTTGTTGCTATTTTTTCTGTCCAGCTTGTCCATTTTGTTTTGCTGGAAGCTCTGGGACGCAAAGGGTGTACCTCCGTGCCGTTAGTTCGGTACGGAGGGTCTTTTTGCCCCTTTGCGTGGTTTTCTTTAGAGTTTTGTGTACACCGCAAAGTTATCTTTCCTATCCTCGTTCTGTCTAGAATATCGGGCCTCACTTTGCTGAATCTATTTCATCCCTACGTTTGTCTTTTCATCTTACTCACAGTCATTATATGTGGGGGGCTGCCTTTTCCTTTGGGGTATTTCTCTGAGGCAAGGTAGGCTTGTTTTTTCTATCTTCAGGCTAGTTAGTTTCTCAGGCTGTGCCGAGTTGCATAGGGAGCGTTAGGCGCAATCCACGGCTGCCTCTAGTTGTGTTTGGAGAGGATCAGGGATTGCGGTCTGCAGAGTTCCCACGTCTCAGAGCTCGTTCTATTATTTTGGGTTATTGTCAGATCACTGTATGTGCTCTGACCTCCATGTCCATTGTGATACTGAATTGCCTATCATAACAGATTTGTTTGGATAATATGGCATTATTCATAATTTTTTATTAAATATATATATATATATATTTATATTCTGCATATTGAATGAATTATAGGAGCTGTTTCATTTGGTTCATTGTACATAACCATACTAAAACAACAATTTTATATGTGTAAATTGCTATTTGATGTATGTTTTTTAATACAGATGAAGTACCGTAACCAACTAGTTTTGTGAAATGGTGACATGTATTAATTAGTCTGTATGAGCACAAGAAATGTTATCATTTTTTTTTAACATTATAATTTCTTTCTTGCATCCTTGGCAGCAATTTGGGAATTTCTGGCGTTTGCCAGAATTGCCAGATGGACAGTCCGGCCTTGGGCGCAAGAGTGTTAGAGGGGAGGCCACACAGCAGGAGGTTGCAGTAGTCAAGACGGGAGATGATGAGGGCATGGACTAGGGTTTTTGCAGATTCTTGGTTGAGGAATGTACGGATCTGGGAGGCTTGGATAAGTGGTTTGAAGGAGAGATCAGAGTCAAGGATTACCCCGAGACAGCGGGCTTGTGGGACTGGGAAGAGTGAGCAGCCATTTACTTTAATGGATAGGTTTGATGGGAGATTCGTGTGAAATGGGGGAAAGATGATGAATTCTGTTTTGTCCATGTTAAGTTTTAGAAATCTAGCAGAGAAGAAGGATGAAATAGCGGACAGACATTGTGGGATTTTAGTTAGTAGGGAGGTGATATCTGGTCCAGAGAGGTAGACCTGTGTGTCATCAGCATAGACTGGGGATCCCATAGAGAGGATTCTGGGTACAGTATTAAACCAGATGAATGGAGATATCTAATGTTATATATTCTCATATATTCACTTTTACGACAAAAAGCACAACGTATATAAATAAATGAGATAAGATTCTCCTCATTCTCATATATTACAGTTACCTCTGTGGTTGAAACTACCCATACAAAAGGCATCAGCCATTAACAGCATAAATGTTTCTATCATATAAGGCTTGAGTCAGGACTAAGGGCTTTACAGCTTGAAACGCGTAGACCCGTGTCCTTTTATCTCCCACCCTCTTTCCTCGCGTGTCTACCTCCACTTCTCGCCCATTTTAGTTTGGCATGTTTTTGTTCTTATAATTTTAATTTTTCTCATTAAAAGTCATGTTTAACTCTGCATAATTAAGTGGATGATGGAACCCCCTTGTTATTCCTCTGTGTCATTCTATGCACCCATCTACAAGCCCATGACTTAATCGCAGGGCGTCAATGGGTTGTCATGACGGCCAGGGGTCTGCTGAAGACCCTTGTGTCCGTCCTGATGGTACTCCTATAAAAAATAGCCTGTGGCTGGTGTTTATAGTAGACCGTGATTTTAGTAAAATACAGCAGTACTGTGGTATTGCTGTATATAGCACAAGCTATCAGATGATCAGAGATTTAAGTCCCCTAAGGGGACTCATGAAAAATAAGTTTTATAAAATATGAAGAAAAAAAAAATCCCCTTTTGCTTCATTAAAAATTAAGAAAATAAAAAATTAACATATTTGGTATCACTGCGTACATAAAAATCTGATCTATCAAACATAAAATAGATTAATTTGATCGGTAAACGTCAAAATGACTAAAGAATCTAAAAGAATTTTTTTTGGCCCCAGCAACAACACAAAAAAAATGTAGTAAGAGGCGATCAAAACATCATATCTACCCCTGTAGTGATATCAATAAAAACATCAGCTTGGGCCACAAAAAACCAAGCCCTCACACAGCTTCAGCTCTCAGAATATAGCAAAAGAAAATCGCCCATTCGGGAAGGGGTTCTGTTGTGAATTTGCTTTTTGGCTCCCTCTAGTGGTTACTAGTTTTTTGACTCTGGTTTTTCTGTCTTTCCTTTTATCCGCACCTGGGTCGTTAGTTAGGGGCGTTGCTTTATAAGCTCCCTGGACACTCAGTTCTATGCCTGGCAACGTAGTTATCAGAGCTAATCTGCTGTGCTCTTGTCTACTGATCCTGGTCCGGTTATTCAGCTAAGTCATTTACTTTGCTTTTTGCTATTTGTTTTTGGTTTTGTATTTTTGTCCAGCTTGTTCCTAATCTGTATCCTGACTTTTGCTGGAAGCTCTAGGGCGCTGGTGTTCTCCCCCCGGACCGTTAGACGGTTCGGGGGTTCTTGAATTTCCAGTGTGGATTTTTGATAGGGTTTTTTGTTGACCATATAAGTTACCTTTCTATATTCTGCTATTAGTTAGCGGGCCTCTCTGTGCTAAACCTGGTTCATTTCTGTGTTTGTCATTTCCTCTTACCTCACCGTTATTATTTGTGGGGGGCTTCTATCCTGCTTTGGGGTCCCTTTCTCTGGAGGCAAGAGAGGTCTTTGTTTTCCTCTACTAGGGGTATTTAGATTCTCCGGCTGGCGCGAGTCATCTAGGATCAACGTAGGTATGACCCCCGGCTACTTCTAGTGTTGGCGTTAGGAGTAGATATATGGTCAACCCAGTTACCACTGCCCTATGAGCTGGATTTTTGTATCTTGCAGACTTCCACGTTCCTCTGAGACCCTCGCCATTGGGGTCATAACAGTTTGCCAGGCCGTTTATTAAATGTTTAATGCATTGCAAAAGAGGGATTATAAGAAAGAAGATTCTGAGTTTTTTTTTTTCTCCTCTCTCATTTTTTTTTTTTTTTTTCTTCATCCCCTTTACCTCAGAGTGGCTTATGCTTGCTGCAGACATGAATGTCCAGACCTTGATTACAAGTGTGGACCAGCTGGCTACTCGTGTGCAGGGCATACAAGATTATGTTATCAGAAGTCCTGGGTCAGAACCTAAGATACCGATTCCTGAACTGTTTTCCGGAGACAGGTTTAAGTTTAGGAATTTCAAGAATAATTGTAAATTGTTTTTGTCCCTGAGACCCTGTTCATCTGGAGACTCCGCTCAGCAAGTAAAAATTGTTATTTCGTTCTTACGGGGTGACCCTCAAGATTGGGCTTTTTCGCTGGCGCCAGGAGATCCGGCATTGGCTGATATTGATGCGTTTTTTCTGGCGCTCGGTTTACTTTATGAGGAACCCAATCTTGAGATTCAGGCAGAAAAGGCCCTGCTGGCTATGTCTCAGGGGCAGGACGAGGCTGAAGTGTATTGCCAAAAATTTCGGAAATGGTCCGTGCTGACACATTGGAACGACTGTGCACTGGCCGCTAATTTTAGAAATGGTCTTTCTGATGCCATTAAAGATGTTATGGTGGGTTTTCCCATTCCCACAGGTCTGAATGATGCTATGGCACTGGCTATTCAAATTGACCGGCGATTGCGGGAGCGCAAGACCGCAAATTCCCTCATGGTGTTGTCTGAACAGACACCTAATTCGGTGCAATGTGATAGAAAAACCGCAAATTCCCTCATGGTGTTGTCTGAACAGACACCTGATTTAATGCAATGTGATAGAATCCTGACCAGAAATGAGCGGAAAATTCATAGACGCCGGAATGGCTTGTGCTACTACTGTGGTGATTCTACACATGTTATCTCAGCATGCTCTAAACGTATAGCTAAGGTTGTTGGTCCGGTCACCGCTGGAAATTTGCAACCTAAATTTATTCTGTCTGTAACTTTGATTTGCTCACTGTCGTCTTATCCTGTCATGGCGTTTGTAGATTCAGGTGCTGCCCTGAGTCTTATGGATCTGTCATTTGCTAAGCGCTGTGGTTTTACTCTTGAACCATTAGAAAATCCTATTCCTCTTAGGGGTATTGATGCTACGCCATTGGCAGCAAATAAACCGCAGTATTGGACACAGGTTACCATGTGCATGACTCCTGAACACCGCGAGGTGATACGTTTTCTTGTTTTACATAAAATGCATGATTTGGTTGTTTTAGGGCTGCCATGGTTACAGACCCATAATCCCGTCCTGGACTGGAAGGCTATGTCAGTTTCTAGTTGGGGCTGTCGTGGTATTCATGGGGATATCCTGCCTGTGTCTATTGCTTCTTCTACGCCTTCGGAAGTTCCGGAGTATTTGTCTGATTATCAGGATGTCTTTAGCGAGTCCAGGTCCAGTGCATTGCCTCCTCATAGGGACTGTGACTGTGCTATAGATTTGATTCCAGGCAGTAAATTTCCTAAGGGAAGACTCTTTAATCTGTCGGTACCTGAACATACCGCTATGCGTTCGTATATCAAGGAGTCTTTGGAGAAAGGACATATTCGTCCGTCTTCTTCCCCTCTTGGTGCAGGATTCTTTTTTGTGGCTAAAAAGGACGGATCTTTGAGGCCTTGTATTGATTATCGGCTTTTAAATAAGATCACTGTCAAATTTCAGTATCCTCTGCCGCTGTTGTCTGACTTGTTTGCCCGAATTAAAGGTGCCAAGTGGTTCACCAAGATAGACCTTCGTGGTGCGTACAACCTTGTGCGCATTAAGCAAGGTGATGAATGGAAAACCGCATTCAATACGCCCGAAGGTCATTTTGAGTACTTGGTGATGCCTTTTGGGCTCTCCAATGCGCCTTCAGTTTTTCAGTCCTTTATGCATGACATTTTCCGGAAGTATCTGGATAAATTTTTGATCGTTTATCTGGATGATATTTTGGTTTTTTCTGATGATTGGGACTCGCATGTGGAGCAGGTCAGGTTGGTCTTTAAAATTTTGCGTGAAAATTCTTTGTTTGTCAAAGGCTCAAAGTGTCTCTTTGGTGTACAGAAGGTTCCCTTTTTGGGGTTTATTTTTTCCCCTTCTGCTGTGGAGATGGACCCGGTCAAGGTCCGAGCTATTCTTGATTGGACTCAGCCCTCGTCAGTTAAGAGTCTTCAGAAGTTCTTGGGTTTCGCTAACTTCTACCGTCGTTTTATCGCTAATTTTTCTAGCGTTGTGAAACCTTTGACGGATATGACCAAGAAGGGCTCCGATGTAGCTAACTGGGCTCCTGCTGCCGTGGAGGCTTTCCAGGAGTTGAAACGCCGGTTTACTTCGGCGCCTGTTTTGTGCCAGCCCGATGTCTCACTTCCCTTTCAGGTTGAGGTGGATGCTTCGGAGATTGGAGCAGGGGCCGTTTTGTCGCAGAGAGGCCCTGGTTGCTCTGTTATGAAACCTTGTGCCTTTTTCTCTAGGAAGTTTTCGCCTGCCGAGCGAAATTATGATGTGGGCAATCGGGAGTTGTTGGCCATGAAGTGGGCATTTGAGGAGTGGCGTCATTGGCTCGAGGGTGCTAAGCATCGTGTGGTGGTCTTGACTGATCACAAAAATCTGATGTATCTCGAGTCTGCTAAACGCCTTAATCCGAGACAGGCCCGCTGGTCATTGTTTTTCTCCCGCTTTGATTTTGTTGTCTCGTATTTACCAGGTTCAAAGAATGTGAAGGCCGATGCTCTTTCTAGGAGCTTTGTGCCTGATGCTCCTGGAGTCGCTGATCCTGTTGGTATTCTTAAGGATGGAGTTATCTTATCAGCTATTTCTCCGGATCTGCGACGTGTGTTGCAGAGATTTCAAGCTGATAGGCCTGAGTCTTGTCCACCTGACAGACTGTTTGTTCCGGATAAGTGGACCAGCAGAGTCATTTCCGAGGTTCATTCCTCGGTGTTGGCAGGTCACCCGGGAATTTTTGGCACCAGAGATCTGGTGGCCAGGTCCTTTTGGTGGCCTTCTTTGTCAAGGGATGTGCGGTCATTTGTGCAGTCCTGTGGGACTTGTGCTAGAGCTAAGCCTTGCTGTTCTCGTGCCAGCGGGTTGCTCTTGCCCTTGCCTGTCCCGAAGAGACCTTGGACACATATCTCCATGGATTTCATTTCTGATCTTCCGCTATCTCAGGGCATGTCTGTTATCTGGGTGATATGTGATCGCTTCTCCAAGATGGTCCATTTGGTTCCTTTGCCTAAGCTGCCTTCCTCTTCCGATCTGGTTCCTGTGTTTTTCCAGAACGTGGTTCGTTTGCACGGCATCCCTGAGAATATTGTGTCAGATAGAGGATCCCAGTTCGTTTCCAGGTTCTGGCGATCCTTTTGTAGTAGGATGGGCATTGATTTGTCGTTTTCCTCTGCTTTCCATCCTCAGACTAATGGACAGACGGAGCGAACCAATCAGACTTTGGAGGCTTATTTGAGGTGTTTTGTCTCTGCTGATCAGGACGATTGGGTGACATTCTTGCCGTTGGCTGAGTTTGCCCTTAATAATCGGGCTAGTTCCGCCACCTTGGTTTCGCCTTTTTTCTGCAACACTGGTTTCCATCCTCGCTTTTCTTCAGGTCATGTGGAGTCTTCTGACTGTCCTGGGGTGGATTCTGTGGTGGATAGGTTGCAGCGGATCTGGAATCATGTGGTGGACAACTTGAAGTTGTCACAGGAGAGGGCTCAGCGCTTTGCCAACCGCCGCCGCGGTGTGGGTCCCCGACTACGCGTTGGGGATTTGGTATGGCTTTCTTCCCGCTTTGTTCCTATGAAGGTCTCCTCTCCCAAATTTAAACCTCGTTTTATTGGTCCTTACAAGATATTGGAAATCCTTAATCCTGTATCTTTTCGTCTGGATCTTCCTGTGTCGTTTGCTATTCACAATGTATTTCATAGGTCCTTGTTGCGGCGGTACGTTGTGCCTGTAGTTCCTTCTGCTGAGCCTCCTGCTCCGGTGTTGGTTGAGGGCGAGTTGGAGTACGTGGTGGAGAAGATCTTGGATTCTCGCCTCTCCAGGCGAAGACTTCAGTACCTGGTCAAGTGGAAGGGCTATGGTCAGGAGGATAATTCCTGGGTGGTCGCCTCTGATGTTCATGCGGCCGATTTAGTTCGTGCCTTTCATGCCGCTCATCCTGATCGCCCTGGTGGTCGTGGTGAGGGTTCGGTGACCCCTCACTAAGGGGGGGGTACTGTTGTGAATTTGCTTTTTGGCTCCCTCTAGTGGTTACTAGTTTTTTGACTCTGGTTTTTCTGTCTTTCCTTTTATCCGCACCTGGGTCGTTAGTTAGGGGCGTTGCTTTATAAGCTCCCTGGACACTCAGTTCTATGCCTGGCAACGTAGTTATCAGAGCTAATCTGCTGTGCTCTTGTCTACTGATCCTGGTCCGGTTATTCAGCTAAGTCATTTACTTTGCTTTTTGCTATTTGTTTTTGGTTTTGTATTTTTGTCCAGCTTGTTCCTAATCTGTATCCTGACTTTTGCTGGAAGCTCTAGGGCGCTGGTGTTCTCCCCCCGGACCGTTAGACGGTTCGGGGGTTCTTGAATTTCCAGTGTGGATTTTTGATAGGGTTTTTTGTTGACCATATAAGTTACCTTTCTATATTCTGCTATTAGTTAGCGGGCCTCTCTGTGCTAAACCTGGTTCATTTCTGTGTTTGTCATTTCCTCTTACCTCACCGTTATTATTTGTGGGGGGCTTCTATCCTGCTTTGGGGTCCCTTTCTCTGGAGGCAAGAGAGGTCTTTGTTTTCCTCTACTAGGGGTATTTAGATTCTCCGGCTGGCGCGAGTCATCTAGGATCAACGTAGGTATGACCCCCGGCTACTTCTAGTGTTGGCGTTAGGAGTAGATATATGGTCAACCCAGTTACCACTGCCCTATGAGCTGGATTTTTGTATCTTGCAGACTTCCACGTTCCTCTGAGACCCTCGCCATTGGGGTCATAACAGGGTTCATGGCGCACTCTATCAGATCACATTGCACTACCTTTTAATATATGAATAAGGTGGAGGGCTACAATCCTAGGTGAAGATTCTCATCTTCTAATCTCCACATCAGGTACTGTGTCGAGTTCCGCATTGAATCCTTTTCTCCGGCCTGCTTGACTGAGGATCGCCCACATGCTCGCTGGATGCTGTACATCCGGGGTGGCTACACTGTCTGTGTGACTTGCCAACCACCTGCAATGAATATCCGGAACCATCGCTGCTATGGGGATGGCACTGACGCTAATAGGTAAGAATTTATAAGTTCTGTGTACATCTCAGCTGAACAAATGTACCTGGAACACAAAAAGGTAAAGCTTGTCCCCGGAGAGGCCATTCTTATATGTTGGAGTTAAAAAAAAAAAAAGAAGAGCCTGCTGACTTGATGTACGGGGAATCAGTTCTGTGACAGGATAGATATGTACCAGTAGCCGACCGACTGAAGCTAAAAGGTCATGATTAGTGATGAGCGAGTGTACTCGTTGCTTAGGTGATCTCCGAGTATTTTTTAGTGCTCGGAGATTTGGTTTTCATTGCCTCAGCTGAATGATTTACAGCTACTAGCCAGGCTGAGTACATGTGGGGGTGGCCTGGTTGCTAGGGAATCCCCACATGTAATCAAGAAGGCTAATAACTGTAAATCATTCAGCTGAGGCGAGGAAAACTAAATCTCCAAACACTAACAAATACTCGGAGGACACCCGAGCGTGCTCTGGAAATCCCAAGCAACGAGTATACTCGCTCATCACTAGTCATGATATTCCGATCCCACACACTCATCTCTAGCTACGAGGCCACAGAAATCTATCCGTCACCTCCTAGGTCAGAGACAGCCATCACACATATCTGCTCCTCCGGTTGACGCAAGCGTGGTGGTGACCATACCAGATGGCCAACTTCCCTGTTGCTTTGCAAATTGATGCTACTCAAATTTTCTAAACAAGAACATATGTAATGCTACACAAATGGTGTACAATGGCGCACCATGCTATTACAATAGTGCAGCGCCTGTCATGGTGGTGATCACTACCCCCAGGTCACTGTATTCTGTAAGTGCTGCTGTTATTTTTTTCATGGGGCTCTTTTGGTGATGGATGACACTTTATGGCATCTGTCGTGGACTGTCTGGAACTTTTCTATGTAGAGAGTTCTTAGAAGTCGTAGACACGTCCCCTCTCACCACTGCCGTCTGCTGGACAACAGAAAATGACGTCAGAGCTGTGTATATCCCCTCTGTGTCATTATAGCTGGGCCCTGTCCAGGAGTATGTATAACGCGTACATACCATACCGGTCCAGGCTTAGAAGTCCATGCGCTGGGGGATTCAGAGGTCTACAGCCACACAGTGATTGTAGACTTATCGATTTAGATGAGACAACCCCTTTAAGGAAAAAAAAAAGGGGAAATGATAGCTCAGTTCATTAGTGTTTTTCATCACTGACAATTTTTTGCTTTTTTTATGTTTTAGGGACCAAATTCTTCATTGGCAAGCTGTGGGAAACGGCAAGTGTTATGGAACGTGGCAAAAAGTTAGAGAACTTGAGATCTGCTCCTGCCCCATAGTTCATAGCTTTATTTTTACATGATGTAAAAGAACATGTTGGAGCGCCATCTTAGGGAAAAAAATATTTTATATATTTTTGTAAATATTATGTTTAAAATACTAACATATTCAGTATGTATTTCCATCAAATAATCAAAGGGGGGTATAACTGGTTTCCTACATAAGTGGTGCTTTTAGCAGGTGGTCCTATCCGCACTATAATTGTAGGACTCTGCTATCTAAGAGCCAATAAATATAATAAGCTTTTCTTTATGGTAATTGTTTTATTAATCTGAATTGTTAGTTACATGCCAACTGTTCTTTTCTATTAAAATATCACTTTTATTTGTTATACTTGCATTGGCTGCCATTATTCTAAATTTTGGAGGATGAACAACTTTCGTGATGAATGTGTACAGTTTTGCTATAATGCACAAATAACACTGTAAAAATAAAGTTATAATAACATTTTATGTAATAATGCCGCATGGCATTTATATAGCATTCACTACTGAAAGTCATATTTGTGCCATAAACATAACAGATCTCTTTTCCTCTTCAGGTTTTTCATTTTCACTTGTTTATTATGTAGTTATATCATCAGCAAGTCATTTATTATACAGCTGTTTATGAGCAGCACAAATTAATTTATACAGCACAGCTTCAAACAAATCAGAATCCTTGTAGCTTCTCTCCCCAGCACTGCAAGAGAAAAGCAAGTAAAGACTACGGGTGGTAGCTGTCATGTCATCCTCCACTTTAGGCCTATTTGATTAAGTATGTGAAAGAAATGTAAACCCACATATACAGCATGCGTGCGTGTATATATATATATATATATCTTTGAATACTCACTATATATATATAATTAGTATTCACAGTAATAGCTTTAGCGTAATGGCTGCTACTCTTCGACATCTGTCACTCGCTGGCTGTATTGACATGCACCTCATGGAAAATTATTAAAGAGTATCTGGAAGCAGGCTTTTGCTATTTAATCTGAAAGCAGCATTATATAGGAGCAGAGAGCCTGATTCCAGGGATATGTCACTTATTAGGCTGTATGCTTTAGTTTCCACACAATCATTGTTTTATCAGCAGCCGATTATCACTGCAGGACTAGGTCTCACATGCAGGCCAGTCAGGCTAACCTGTATAACGCTGCTCCCACCACTGATTGGCAGCTTCCTGTGTATTATCAGCAAGCTGCTAATCAGTGGTTGGGGCTGGGTTATACACACCTCAGCACAGGAGCGGATGCTGACAGCTTGGGGCCCCTGTGCAAGAAATGTGTCCGGGGCCCACTCCTTTTATAGCGACAAAGCTACGTATACATAATATATATAGCCACACACACATATGTATATATATATTAATATGTATCTTATGCAGTCTTCTTTATTATGTATATTGCCATCCCCTATTACACAGTGCCCCCTCTTATGTACAGCACCATCCCTTACATATCGGATTTTATAGAGCCCTGTCTTTATTACATACCATCCTCTTTTGTAAGATGTCTAATGCAATGACAGTTGATGGAGCATGGGAAAGCTTCTTTTCTAATGTAGGAGCTGATGGACTGGTCTTCTGGTCACTGGCTGCTCCATCAGCAGTTATTTCATATCTAACAAGAGAGGATTATGCAATAAAAGAGGGTGCTGTGAATAACAAAAATAAGAAGAATACACTATATAAAAGACACTGCTAAACATAACAGCAGAGCAAGCTATATAATAAGGGACGGCACCATATATAAATAGATGGTACATAATAAGGATGGTAAGTAATAAGGGACGGTGTTATACATAATAAAATCGGAAACTATGTAACCAAGGAAGGCGCTATACACAATAAGTGAGTACAATATATTCTAAGGGACTGTGCTATACTAATGAGCACATTATACACTAAGGGACTGTGCTATACACAATAAGTGAGTACACTATATACTAAGGGACTGTGCTATACATAATAAGTGAGTACACTATATACTAAGGGTCTGTGCTATACATAACCAGTGAGCACACTATATACTAAGGGACTGTGTTATATATAGTGAGTACACTGTGTAATAAGGGTCTGTGCTATACATAACAAGTGAGTACACTATGTACTAAGGGTCTGTGCTATACATAACAAGTGAGTACACTATATACTAAGGTATTGTCCTATAATAATTGGGCACACTATATACTAAGAGACTGTGCAATACATAATAAGTGAGTACACTATATACTAAGAGATTGTGCTATACATAATTGGAGCACATTATAAACTAAGGGACTGTGCTATACGTAATAAGTGAGCACACTATATACTAAGGGACTGTGCTATACATAATAAGTGAATACGCTATATACTAAGGGACTGTGCTATACATAATAAGTGAGTATACTATACACCAAGGGACTGTGCTATACATAATGAGTGAGTATACTATATATTATGGGACTGTGCTATACATAAGTGAGTACACTATATACTAAGGGACTGTGCTATACATATTAAGTGAGTATACTATGAGACTGTGCTATACATAATAAGTATGTTTTATAATAAGTGAGTACACTATTTACTAAGGGACTGTGCTATACATAATAAGGCAACATTCCTGTATTCGTGTGCACTGTGGGTGTGCTGCGCGCTTTTACAGACGCATTGAGCATGTCCTATTCTGATCCTCAAAATCCGATCAGAAGAGGACATTTTCTGACCCCTTACGAATCTCATTCTTACATTGGTGATTTTCATGGATGTGTGAATGGACCTATAAAACTCTACAAGTCTATGTGCTGTCCGATAAAAAAAATCTGGCAACACACGGACATTTCACAGAAATGTGAGAATGTAGATAGAATAAGGGATTTTACAGATAACATTATTACTTCAAGTCACACAAAACAGAAACAGAATAATATCTACATCCAGGCACTTACCGCTGACGTCTCGTCTAATTAGAGCTGTTTTATGCTGTTTCTTCTCCATCTGGTCAGACCTTCATGTCAACATCTCCCAGCCACGACATATCTTGTCACAATGATCGTCGCAGCCCTGGAAATAACAAGGTTACATATATTGTATACATACATGTGTTTCTCCCCCCTGAATACAGACATGTACCCCACCATTAAAAATATAAAGTGATAAGCAGCACTGTGCCCCCATTAACTATAATCTCCTTCACCCAAAAAATATAAGTTATTCAGTCTGTGACTCTCCCCAATTAACTGTAAGGCTATGTGCACACAGAAAATGTGCAAGGTTTTACAATACAAGCAAAATGAATGAGACCCCTGAAGTCCCATGCACACGCTGCTTATTTTTCCTTGCAGATTAAAATCTCCATAATGTCAATTTTCACAGCATATTTCACCCATACTAATGAGTGGGAAAAATAAGCAACAAAAGAATGGCAAAAATGTGGAAAAAAATTAATGTGTTTTACACAGCATTCTTCCAGCCAACACATTACGATATGGAGCAGAATTTTCTCCTGCAAATCCTGAACGTGTGCAGATAGCCTTAGTCCTTGTCCTGTGTCCCTCCATTCATTATAAGTCCTTGATAGCATCATAATGAATTTGGGGGTGGGAGAAGACGCCATCAGGTACAGAGCATCCTCCGCCACCTCCCAATTCATTACAAGTTACTGACAGCATTTTCTCCCACCTTTCAGTTCATTATAAACGTGTTGTGAATTCTGCTCTTGGGTTCCCTCCAGTGGTTGTAGGTGGGAATGCAGTTATTTCTGAGTCGCAGTCTTGGCCAGGTGTATCTGCTGATTACAATTCTGACTGGGACATTTAGGTGTGCAGGATCTATTAGCCCTTGCCAGTTGTCAATGTTCCTTGTGAAGTGTTGGTTCACTTTCTGGCTTCTCCTGCTTGCTGCCAAATTCAGTAAAGATAAGTGTTTGGTTTTTGCGTCTGTGGCACACTGCTGTGTGCTTGTTTTTTGTTTATATTCCTGCTCTGATTGTAGGATTCACTGGAGTTGCAGATTTACGCTCCTACATCTTTAGTTAGATGTAGGAAGTTTTTGTATATTCTGCTGTGGATATTTTTGAAGGGTTTTAATACTGACCGCACAGAACTCTGTCCTATCCTGTCCTATTTAGCTAGAGTGGCCTCCTGTGCTAAATCCTGTTTTTCTGCCTGTGTATGTTTTTTCCTCTCCGACTCACCGCCAATATTTGTGGGGGGCTGTCTATCCTTTGGGGATCTGCTCTGAGGCAAGATAGTATTCCTATTTCCATCTTTAGGGGTATTTAGTCCTCCGGCTGTGACGAGGTGTCTAGGTGTGTTAGGTACACTCCACGGCTACTTCTAGTTGCGGTGTTAAGTTCAGGATTGCGGTCAGTATAGTGGCCACCTTCTCCAGTGAAAGTTCTCATGCTGCTCCAAGGTCACTGGATCATAACAGTACAACTGGCCAACAATGAGTTAAATGCATCTCAAAAGAAGGGAAGAAAGCTCTTGAGCCATTTTTTTTTCTCCAGTCTGTTTTGTGTTCTCTTCCCTTTTAATATCTGGGTGGCTGAGGAGCCTGGTGCAAGCATGAATGTTCAGGAATTAGCTTCTCGTGTAGACCAGCTTGCTGCTAGGGTGCAAGGTATTTCTGATTATATTGTTCAGACTCCTGCTTTAGAACCGAAGATTCCTACTCCTGATTTGTTTTCTGGTGACAGGTCCAAATTTTTGAGTTTTAAAAACAACTGTAAACTGTTTCTTGCTCTGAGACCTTGATCCTCTGGTGATTCCATTCAGCAGGTAAAAATCGTAATCTCCCTGCTGCATGGCGACCCACAGGATTGGGCGTTTTCCCTGGAATCTGGGAATCCGGCTTTGCTTAATATTGACCCCTTTTTTCAGGCTTTGGGATTATTATATGATGAGCCTAATTCTGTGGATCAAGCTGAGAAGACCTTGTTGGCCCTGTCTCAGGGTCAAGAGGCGGCAGAATTGTATTGTCAGAAATTCAGAAAATGGTCTGTGTTGACTAAATGGAATAATGATGCTTTGGCGGCAATTTTCAGAAGGGGGCTTTCTGAATCCGTTAAAGATGTCATGGTGGGGTTTCCCACGCCTTCCGGTCTGAGTGATTCTATGTCTCTGGCCATTCAGATTGACCGACGCTTGCGGGAGCGCAGAACTATGTGCGCTGTGGCGTTATCCTCAGAGCAAATTCCTGAGCCTATGCAGTGTGATAGAATTCTGTCTAGAACGGAACGACAAGGTTTCAGACGTCAAAATAGGTTGTGTTATTATTGTGGCGACGCTTCTCATGTCATTTCTGTCTGCCCTAAGCGGACAAAGAGGATCGCCAGTTCAATTACCATCAGTACTGTACAACCTAAATTTTTGTTATCTGTGTCCTTGATCTGCTCATTGTCATCATTTTCTGTCATGGCATTTGTGGATTCAGGCGCCGCCTTGAATTTAATGGACTTTGAGTTTGCCAAGCGTTGTGGTTTTCCCTTGCAGCCTTTGCAGAACCCTATTCCTTTAAGGGACATTGATGCTACACCCTTGGCTAAAAATAAGCCCCAGTTTTGGACACAGGTGACCATGCGCATGGCGCCAGCCCATCAGGAAGATTGTCGATTTCTGGTGTTGCATAACTTGCATGATGCTATTGTGCTGGGTTTTCCGTGGTTGCAGGTACATAATCCTGTGTTGGATTGGAAGTCCATGTCTGTGACTAGTTGGGGTTGTCAGGGGGTACATAATGATGTTCCTTTGATGTCAATCTCCTCTTCTTCCTCTTCTGAAATTCCAGAGTTTTTGTCTGATTTTCAGGATGTATTCGATGAGCCCAAGTCCAGTTTCCTTCCACCGCACAGGGACTGCGATTGTGCTATTGACTTGATTCCAGGCTGTAAGTTTCCTAAGGGTCGACATTTCAACCTGTCTGTGCCTGAACATACCGCCATGCGGAGCTATATTAAGGAGTCTTTGGAGAAAGGGCATATTCGACCATCTTCTTCACCGTTGGGAGCGGGGTTCTTTTTTGTTGCTAAAAAAGATGGTTCCTTGAGACCCTGTATAGATTATCGCCTCTTGAATAAACTCACGGTCAAGTTTCAATACCCTTTACCTTTGCTTTCCGATTTGTTTGCTAGGATTAAGGGAGCTAGTTGGTTTACGAAGATTGACCTTCGAGGGGCATATCATCTTGTTCGTATTAAGCAGGGTGATGAATGGAAAACTGCGTTTAACACGCCCGAAGGCCATTTTGAATACCTTGTGATGCCATTCGGACTCTCTAATGCTCCATCTGTTTTTCAGTCCTTCATGCATGATATCTTCAGGACTTATCTTGATAAATTCTTTATTGTATATTTGGATGATATTTTGATTTTTTCCGATGATTGGGAGTCTCATGTGCAACAGGTCAGGATGGTATTTCAGATCCTCCGGGACAATGCTTTGTTTGTGAAAGGGTCTAAGTGTCTCTTTGGGGTGCAGAAGGTTTATTTTTTGGGCTATATTTTTTCTCCCTCGTCTATATAGATGGATCCTGTTAAGGTTCAGGCCATTCATGATTGGATTCAGCCCACATCCGTGAAGAGTGTTCAGAAATTTTTGGGTTTTGCAAATTTTTATCGCCGTTTCATTGCTAATTTTTCCAGCGTGGTTAAACCCTTGACCGATTTGACGAAGAAAGGCGCTGATGTGGCGAATTGGTCCTCTGCGGCTGTCTGCCTTTCAGGAGCTTAACCCCTTAGTGACAGAGCCAATTTGGTACTTAATGACCGAGCCAATTTTTGCAATTCTGACCACTGTCACTTTATGAGGTTATAACTCTGGAACGCTTCAACGTATCCCGCTGATTCTGAGAATGTTTTTTCGTGACATATTGTACTTCATGTTGGTGGTAACATTTCTTCGATATTACTTGCGATTATTTATGAAAAGAACGGAAATATGGTGAAAACTTTTAACATTTTGCAATTTTCAAACTTTGTATTTTTATGCCCTTAAATCAGAGAGATAGATCACGAAAAATAGTTAATAAATAACATTTCCCACATGTCTATTTTAAATCAGCACAATTTTGGAAACAAAATTTTTTTTGTTAGGGAGTTATAAGGGTTAAAAGTTGACCAGCAATTTCTCATTTTTACAACACCATTTTTTTTTAGGGACCACATCACATTTGAAGTCATTTTGAGGGGTCTATATGATAGAAAATAACGAAGTGTGACACCATTCTAAAAACTACACCCCTCAAGGTTCTCAAAACCACATTCAAGAAGTTTATTAACCCTTTACGTGCTTCACAGGAACTGAAACAATGTGGAAGGAAAAAATGAACATTTAACTTTTTTTTGCAAACATCTTAATTCAGAACCATTTTTTTAATTTTCACATGTGTAAAAACAGAAATGTAACCATAAATTTTGTTATGCAATTTCTCCTGAATATGCCAATACCCCATATGTGGGGGTAAACCACTTTTTGGACGCACCGCAGAACTTAGAAGTGAAGGAGCGCCGTTTGACTTTTTCAATGTAGAATTCTCTGGAATTGAGATTGGACGCCATGTCACGTTTAGAGAGCCCCTGATGTGCCTAAACAGTGGAAACTCCCCACAAGTGACACCATTTTGGAAACTAGACCCCTTAAGGAACTTATCTAGATGTGTGGTGAGCACTTTGAACCCCCAAGTGCTTCACAGAAGTTTATAACGTAGAGCCGTGAAAATAAAAAATCGCTTTTGTTTACACAAAAATGATCTTTTCGCCCACAAATTCTTATTTTCACAAGGGTAACAGGAGAAATTAGACCACTAAAGTTGTTGTGCAATTTCTCCTGAGTACGTCGATACCCAATATGTGGGGGTAAACCACTGTTTGGGCGCACCGCAGAGCTTGGAAGAGAAGGAGTGCCGTTTTACTTTTTCAATGTAGAATTGGCTGGAATTGAGATTGGACGCCATGTTGCGTTTGGAGAGCTCCTGATGTGCCTAAACAGTGGAATCCCCCCACAAGTGACACCATTTTGGAAACTAGACCCCTTAAGGAACTTATCTAGATGTTTGGTGAGCACTTTGAACCCCCATGTGCTTCACAGAAGTTTATAACGTAGAGCCGTGAAAAAAAAAAAATCGCATTTTTTCTACAAATATGATCTTTTTGCCCACAAATTTTTATTTTCACAAGGGTAACAGGAGAAATTAGACCACTAAAGTTGTTGTGCGATTTCTCCTAAATACGTCGATACCCAATATGTGGGGGTAAACCACTGTTTGGGTGCACCGCAGAGCTTGGAAGAGAAAGAGTGCCGTTTTTCAATGTAGAATTGGCTGGAATTGAGATCGGACGCCATGTCGCGTTTGGAGAGCCCCTGATGTGCTTAAACAGTAGAAATCCCCCACAAGTGACCCCATTTTGGAAACTAGACCCCCCATGGAACTTATCTAGATGTGTGGTGAGAACTTTGAATGCCCAAGTGCTTCACAGAAGTTTATAATGCAGAGTCGTGAAAATGAAAAATATTTTTTTTTCTACAAAAAAGATTTTTTAGCCCCCAAGTTTTTATTTTCACAAGGGTAACAAGAGAAATTGGACCCCAAAAGTTGTTGTCCAATTTGTCCTGAGTATGTTGTTACCCCATATGTGGGGGTAAACCACTGTTTAGGCGCACGGCAGAGCTCGGAAGAAAGGAGCGCCGTTTTGGAATGCAGACTTTGATAGAATGGTCTGCGAGCATTATGTTCCGTTTGCAGAGCCCCTGATGTACCTAACCAGTAGAAACCCTCCACAAGTGACCCCATTTTGGAAACTAGACCCCCCAAGAAACTTATCTAGATGTGTGGTGAGAACTTTGAATGCCCAAGTGCTTCACAGAAGTTTAGAATGCAGAGTCGTGAAAATAAAAAATATTTTTTTTTCCTCAAAAAAGATATTGTAGCCCCCAAGTTTTTATTTTCACAAGGGTAACAGGAGAAATTGGACTGCAATAGTTGTTTTCCAATTTATCCCGAGTATGCTGATGCGCCATATGTGGGGGTAAACCACTGTTTGGGCGCACGGCAGAGCTCGGAAGGGAAGGAGCGCCGTTTTGGAATGCAGACTTTGATAGAATGGTCTGTGGGCATTATGTTGCGATTGCAGAGCCCCTGATGTACCTAAACAGTAGTAACCCCCCACAAGTGACCCCATTTTGGAAACTAGACCCCCCCAAGGAACTTATCTAGATGTGTGGTGAGAACTTTGAATGCCCAAGTGCTTCACAGAAGTTTAGAATGCAGAGTCGTGAAAATAAAAAATATTTTTTTTTCCACAAAAAAGATATTGTAGCCCCCAAGTTTTTATTTTCACAAGGGTAACAGGAGAAATTGGACCCCAGAAGTTGTTGTCCAATTTATCCCGAGTACGCTGATGCCCCATATGTGGGGGTAACCCACTGTTTGGGCGCACGGCAGAGCTCAGAAGGGAGGGAGCACCATTTGACTTTTTGAGCGCAAAATTGGCTGTCGTGTTTGGAGACCCCCTGATGTACCTAAACAGTGGAAACCCCCCAATTCTAACTCCAACCCAACTCCAACACACCCCTAACCCTAATTCCAACCCGATCCATAATCCTAATCACTAACCCTAACCATAATCACAACCCTTACCCCAAAACAACCCTAATGTCAACCCTAACCATAACCCTAATCAAAACCCTAAATCCAACACACCCCTAATCCTAATCTCAACCCTAACCTCAACCCTAACCCTAATCCAAATACACCCCTAATCACAACCCTAACCTTAACCCTAATCCCAAACCTAACCCTAATCCCAAGCGTAACCCTAATGCCCACCCTAACCCTAATCCCAACTCTAACCCTAACTTTAGCCCCAACCCTAGCCCTAACTTTAGCCCCAACCCTAACCCTAAGGCTACTTTCACACTTCGTCGTTTGGCATCTGTCGCAATCCGTAGTTTTGGACAAGAAACGGATCCTGCAAATGTGCCCGCAGGATGCGTTTTTTGCCCATAGACTTGTATTGCCGATGGATCGTGACGGATGGCCACACGTCGCGTCCGTCGTGCACTGGATCAGTTGTGTTTTGGCGGACCGTCGGCACAAAAAAAGTCCAATGAAACTTTTTTTGTACGTCGCATCTGCCATTTCTGACCGCGCATGCGTGGCCGTAACTCCGCCCCCTCCACCCCAGGACATAGATTGGGCAGCGGATGCGTTGAAAAACTACATCCGCTGCCCACGTTGTGCACAATTTTCACAACGTGCGTCGGTATGTCGGGCCGACGCATTGCGACGGCCCCGTACCGACGTAAGTGTGAAAGAATTCTAACCCTAAATTTAGCCCCAACCCTAACCCTAAATTTAGCCCTAGCCCTAACCCTAGCCCTAACCCTAGCCCTAACCCTACCCCTACCCCTAACCCTAGTCCTAACCCTAACCCTAATTTTAGCCCCAACTGCTATTCTCCTGCCGGCCAGCAGATGGAGACAGATGGCGGGCGCACTGCGCATGCGCCCGCCATTTTCTTTTGCCGGCGGCCAGGAGGAGCAGCAGGAGGACCCAGGGACAAAGGTGAGTATGATATGGTCCCCGAATCCCCCTATTTCTCTGTCCTCTGATGTGCGATCACATCAGAGGACAGAGAATTACACTTTACTTTTTTTTTTTTTTTTGCGATCGCCGGTAAACAGTTAATTACCGGCGATCGTAAAACCGACCCGATCATGCTCTTTGGGGTCTCGGCTACCCCCGGAAGCCGAGACCCCAAAGACTCTCGCGGGGCCGGCCGGCGGGCGCACTGCGCATGCCTCGGGGGAGATAGGTGAGTATTGGGGGGCTACCTGGGACCCCTTTTCTCTGTCCTCTGATGTGCGATCACATCGGAGGACAGAGAAATTAAAAAGAGATCGCATTTTTTTTTTGCGATCGCCGGTAAACGGTTAATTACCGGCGATCGCAAATGCTGGGTGGGTAAAAAAAACCCCGAATCATGTTCTCTGGGGTCTCGGCTACCCCCAGCAGCCGAGACCCCGGAGAAAATCCGACTCTGGGGGGCACTATTTACTTTTTCCACAACGCCGTTAATTAATGGCGCTGTGGTTTAAGTACGCTTAGCGGCCGCCGTTAAAAGGCGTATCGGCGGTCGCTAAGGGGTTAAATGTCGATTTACTTCTGCTCCAAAGTTGCGCCAACCGGATGTTTCTCTTCCGTTTCAGGTTGAGGTTGACGCTTCTGAGATTGGCGCAGGGGCCGTTTTGTCTCAGAGGGATCCTGTTGGTTCCTTAATGAAACCGTGTGCCTTCTTTTCCCGTAAGTTTTCGCCTGCTGAACGCAATTATGATGTCGGCAATCGGGAGCTGTTGGCTATGAAGTGGGCGTTTGAGGAGTGGCGACATTGGCTTGAGGGAGCTAAGCACCGTATTGTGGTCTTGACCGATCATAAGAATTTGATTTACCTCGAGTCTGCTAAACGGCTGAATCCTAGACAGGCTCGATGGTCCTTGTTTTTTTCCAGTTTTGATTTTGTGGTCTCGTACCTTCCGGGTTCTAAGAATATTAAGGCTGATGCCCTCTCTAGGAGTTTTTTGCCTGATTCTCCTGAGGTCTTAGAGCCGGTCGGTGTTCTGAAAGAGGGGGTGGTCCTTTCTGCCATTTCCCCTGATTTACGACGGGTTCTTCAGGAATTTCAGGCTGACAAACCTGTCCTGTGGGGAAACTGTTTGTTCCTGACAGATGGACTAGTAGAGTGATTTCTGAGGTTCACTGTTCCGTGTTGGCTGGTCATCCTGGCATTTTTGGTACCAGAGATTTGGTTGGTACGTCCTTTTGGTGGCCTCCATTGTCGCGTGATGTGCGTTCTTTTGTGCAGTCCTGTGGGACTTGTGCACGGGCCAAGCCTTGTTGTTCCCGTGCTAGTGGGTTGATTTTGCCATTGCCAGTCCCTGAGAGGCCCTGATCGCATATTTCGATGGATTTTATTTCTGATCTTCCGGTCTCCCAGAAGATGTCTGTTATCTGGGTTGTTTGTGACCGGTTCTCTAAGATGGTTCATTTGGTGCCTTTGCCTAAATTGCCTTCCTCTTCAGATTTGGTTCCGTTGTTTTTTCAGCATGTGGTTCGTTTGCATGGTATTCCGGAGAATATTGTGTCCGACAGAGGTTCCCAGTTTGTTTCTAGGTTTTGGCGGGCCTTTTGTGCTAGGCTGGGCATTGATTTGTCTTTTTCTTCCGCATTTCATCCTCAGACAAATGGCCAAACCGAGCGAACTAATCAGACTTTGGAAACTTATTTGAGATGCTTTGTGTCTGCTGATCAGGATGATTGGGTGGCTTTCTTGCCATTGGCCGAGTTTGCCCTTAATAATCGGGCTAGTTCTGCTACCTTGGTTTCGCCTTTCTTTTGTAATTTTGGTTTTCATCCTCGTTTTTCTTCTGGGCAGGCTGAGCGTTCTGACTGTCCTGGTGTGGATTCTGTGGTGGACAGGTTGCAGCAGATTTGAGCTTATGTGGTGGACAAGTTGGTGTTGTCTCAAGAGGAGGCTCAACGTTTTGATAATCATCGTCGGTGTGTTGGTTCCCAGCTTCGGGTTGGGGATCTGGTCTAGTTGTCTTCCCGTCATGTTCCTATGAAGGTTTCTTCTCCTAAGTTTAAGCCTCGGTTTATTGGTCCTTATAGGATTTCTGAGATTATTAATCTGGTGTCTTTTCGACTGGCGCTTCCGGCCTCTTTTGCTATCCATAATGTCTTCCATAGATCTTTGTTGCGGAAATATGAGGAGCCCGTTGTTCCCTCTGTTGATCCTCCGGCCCCTGTGTTGGTTGATGGGGAGTTGGAATATGTTGTTGAGAAGATTTTGGATTCCCGTTTTTAGAGGCGGAAGCTTCAGTACCTGGTCAAATGGAAGGGTTATGGCCAGGAGGATAATTCTTGGGTTTTTGCCTCTGATGTCCATGCTGCTGATTTGGTCCGTGCCTTTCATCTGGCTCGTCCTGATCGTCCTGGGGGCCCTGGTGAGGGTTCGGTGACCCCTCCTCAAGGGGGGGGGTACTGTTGTGAATTCTGCTCTTGGGTTCCCTCCAGTGGTTGTAGGTGGGAATGCAGTTGTCTCTGAGTCGCAGTCTTGGCCAGGTGTATCTGCTGATTACAATTCTGACTGGGATATTTAGGTGTGCAAGATCCATTAGCCCTTGCCAGTTGTCAATGTTCCTTGTGAAGTGTTGGTTCACTTTCTGGCTTCTCCTGCTTGCTGCCAAATTCAGCAAAGATAAGTGTTTGGTTTTTGCGTCTGTGGCACACTGCTGTGTGCTTGTTTTTTGTTTATATTCCTGCTCTGATTGTAGGATTCACTGGAGTTGCAGATTTACGCTCCTACATCTTTAGTTAGATGTAGGAAGTTTTTGTATATTCTGCTGTGGATATTTTTGAAGGGTTTTAATACTGACCGCACAGAACTCTGTCCTATCCTGTCCTATTTAGCTAGAGTGGCCTCCTGTGCTAAATCCTGTTTTTCTGCCTGTGTATGTTTTTTCCTCTCCGACTCACCGCCAATATTTGTGGGGGGCTGTCTATCCTTTGGGGATCTGCTCTGAGGCAAGATAGTATTCCTATTTCCATCTTTAGGGGTATTTAGTCCTCCGGCTGTGACGAGGTGTCTAGGTGTGTTAGGTACACTCCACGGCTACTTCTAGTTGCGGTGTTAAGTTCAGGATTGCGGTCAGTATAGTGGCCACCTTCTCCAGTGAAAGTTCTCATGCTGCTCCAAGGTCACCGGATCATAACATAAACGGTCCTATGCACCTTACTGCATCCTCTCCCAGTCCCTAATACATTTTAAGTCCACAATAGCACCCTCCTCCACCACTCAATTCATTTTACATCCAGATTCAATGTCCTCTTTCCCCTTCCCTGTTCAGAAGTCCATTATAAGTCCCCTCTAAACCCATCGCAATCCCCCACACCCCTCATTGTCCTCCCTCCACATCCCGTCATTGTCCACTCTCCAACCCCATCATTGCCCTCTCCAACACCCCAATCATTGTTCTCCCCCACCACCTCCATCATTGCCCTCTCCACCACCTTCATCATTGCCCTCTCCATGACCCCAATCATTGTTCTCCCCCACCACCTCCATCATTGCCCTCTCAACAATGCCAATCATTGTTCTCACCCACCACTCCCATCATTTCCCTCTCCCAAACCCAATCATTGTTCTCCTGTACCACTTCCATCATTGCCCTCTCCTCTACGACCCCATCATTGCCCTTTAAACCACCACCATCATTGCCCTCTCCCACAGCACCCCATCATTGCCCTCTCCACCACAACCATCATTACCCTCTTCCACATCACCCCTATCATTACCCTCTCCCCCGCCACCTCCATCATTGCTCTTTCCACCACCTCCATCATTGCCTTCTCCACAACCTGCATAATTGTTCTCTCCATCACATCCATCATTGCCCTCTCCACCACCTCCATCATTGTCCTCCCCACCACCTCCATTATTGCCCTCTCCCCCACCACCTTCATCATTGCCCACTTCACTACCATCCCCATCATTGCCCTCTCCACCTCAACCATCATTGCCCTTTCCCCACCACCTCCATCATTGCCTTCTCTACCATCCCAATGTTTTCACCCACCACCTCCATCATTCCCCTCCCCAACACCCCAGTCATTGTTTGTCCCTCATCACCTCCATGATTGCCCTCTCCACCACCTCCATCATTGTCCTCCCCATCACCTACATCATTGTCCTATCCAGCCATCCCCATCATTGCCCTCTTCTCCACAGCAACCATCATTGCCCTCTCCACCATCCCCATCACTGCCCTCTCCCCATCACCTCCATCACTTCCCTGTCCCCCACTACGTGCCTCGGCAGCATCATCATCGCCGGCAGCTCTCTGACACTGGCTCGCTCTGAATGTTGATGTCATCCAGCTGTGCCAGACAGTAAGAGCTGCACATGTGGGCAATCTGTCCAAAGCGCTGCGGAATATGTTAGCGCTATATAAAAATAAAGATTATTATTATTATTATGGGCTCCCGGAGCCGGAGGGACAGGCTAAATTGTTCTCATTATTAGTGGCTTTGCAGGGGCCCCCCTGCACCTCTGTACCCAGGTGCAGCGGCATCGGCATTGGCGGTATGTCCACCTCTGGCTCAGCATTCTGACCACTGCTATATCAGCAATAGGGATTATATCAAAACTACATCAAACATTCCGGTGAGTAACATAGCTGGAATTAGGCTCTGCCCCTACGTCATGCTGCTCTCATATTACATGGTAAAAAAAAGGGCCGACAAATTTCCTTTAAAAGCATATTGTGGCATCTATCACCCATAGTTAAGAAATGAATACTTTGTCTTATGCTTTTATTTAATGGACTTCAGTTGCTATTGCATACTGTCCAGGTGGGGGTCAAAAGCACAATCTTGTGGCCTCCTGACTAATGGACCCCAATGGACATGATTATCAGCATGTTGAGAACTTCCCTCATATACTGTACATAACAAAAAAACAAATGTGATGCAAGTAGGGCCTTATTCACTGTTGGACAAAAAAGGTTTAGCAATGTCCTTTTGTTTGTCTGTTTACTGTGAAATGTATTCCTTATCGCCTTTCTTAGGGTCCAAGAACAATGTGTCTGCATTAAAATAAGGCCAGCCATGCCAAATAGGCTCAGGCCAACTCCGCAGGTTTATGTAAATGGTTGTAAACAGACAAAAATAACATAACTGTAAAAAAAAATAATAAAGAAAAATAAACAGAAAACAAGCAGATGCCTCAATGTCTGAAAGATAGAACTGCCAGCTTCCCAAAGCTAAAATTAGACTGCATTCACAAAAGAAAAGCAGGATATAGATGTTCTCGTCAGAGCCATCCCATACAACGAGACAATCAACTGTCACCTGGACGCCATGTGCTCTTCCTTGTGGCAGTGAATGTGGCATTCCCATCTCATCCATTTACATGATATACCACAAATGTGTAACAGTTCTGGCCCCTATAATGAGCCGTGCAATATTCTGACCTCCCATACAAAAGAATGAAGAGAAATCTTCCCGCTGAGAGGCGCACGATGGGGCCCAGTCCTCAGTGTTGGTCACGTGTCTAATATACTGTATAGTGAATTCAAATTGCTCTAACTTTCCTTTTAGGAAGAGGGTAAGGAGATCCTCCCTCATACATAACCTGCGAGTTTAGCCAATTTGAACCCTTTCAAGACGTTGGTATTTTCCATTTTTTACTCCCCTTCTTCCCAGAGCCATAACATTTTTATTTTTCTATCAATATGGCCTTGCGAGGGCTTTTTTTTTTTTTTTGGCAGGACGAGTTGTACTTTTGAACGACACCATTGATTTTACCATATAGTGTACTGGAAAATGGAAAAAATTCCAAGTGCGGGGAAATTGCTAAAAAAAGTTCAACTCCAAAACAGTTTTTTTTCGCCATCTCCACTAAAAGCTAAAAGTGACCTGCCATTATGATTCTCCAGGTCATTACGAGTTCTCAGATACCAAACATGTCTAGGTTCTTCTTTATTTATGTGGTGAAAAAAAATTCCAAAGTGTAAAAAAAAAACAAACAAAAAAAAAACAAAAACGCCATTTATACAGATTTGTAGTGTCTCCATTTTTCCCGATCTTGGGCTGGGTCAGGGCTTATTTATTGTGCACAAAGCTGGTGTTTCTATTGATACCATTTTGGGATATATTACTGCAGCGCCCCAGAGGCCTGGTCGTTGCAGTATGGCCCCAAGGCGAGTAGCGGTACGTCCGATGGCACTAAAGAGTTCTCCTGACCAGGTATCACCAGAACACATTACACTTCACACTCCGGCCATTAGGGGGAGAAAAAGGCTTCATTTATTGGGCCACTCCTCACACTGGTAAAACTAGGGGCTGGGGAGGAAGTTAGTCAGAAGCTGACTGGGTTGGAACCAGGCAACATCCCGTGGCAGGGGGTGTTGCAGGGACAAGGCACAGGGGGGTCCCTGTCAGGCTTGGGAACCTGGCAGGCGCCTAGCGAACAGAACAGAACGTAACGGAACCGCACCTGCACACCTTGCGGCGGTATCCTAAGAAAGAGACAAGAGGGGAAGAATATTGTGGAACAGTGTAAACGAGATCAGCACAAAGGAGAGCCAGTAAGAGTCGTGCCGAGAGAGAAAGGCAACATCTTACTGAGGCGCGTAGTTGGTGGCCGGATCACCGTAGGAGTAACTGACTTCACGCATTACTTCAAATTCCGCTGGACAGTTGATTATAGGTTGGCTGTCTACCTTTTACACCTACGAAGACATAGGGGGCAACATTGGGAGAGGGGTGTCTCTAGGGTCCCGGAAGACCTCCAAGCCTTCCCGTCAAATGGTTGGCGTCCTAGCCATAACATATCTGGGGGACGTTAGAAACTAGCAACATCTGGAACCAAAGAACGAGAGAGAGAGAAAGCTGTAGAGAACGAATGAAGGAGAACAGCAGTTGTGAGGACTATTCCGAATGCTCAGCAGGGTAGAACTACAACACACAGGCGCTATTGGTAGGCAACGATTTCCATCTGCGAGGGAAACTCTGGATGTGCCCATCGGACCGGCCGGTCTCTGATAGCCCGGTGGAACGTGCTCTGGACTGAGTGTACTGAAGCCTTCAGTAAAAGGTAAAGAGACTGCAACCCTGTGTCCTCGTTATTGCCTGCACCTCACACCATCTCCATACACACTACTGGGAAGCCCTGGGGATTTACTTCACCTGTGGGAAGGTATACCATCCGGCTGCTATTCCATCACCCCAGCGGACCCCACAGCAGCGTCGGTCATCCTGACCGAACACCACAGGTGGCGTCACGAACCCCTGACAGACTGTACTACCACTTTCATTGGACGCCCCTTAGCAGGGTCACGACCGAGTCCAGCCACCGTGACAACCGCAGAACCGAAGGATAAGGGACCGGTACCGAGTGACTTGTGGCCCTGTGTCTGGGGGCGCTCCATTACGATGTTTTGATCGCCTGTTATTGCATTTTATTGCAACGTCCCAGCGACCAAAAAAAGTAATTCTGTGGGTTTCGTTTTTTTTTTCTCATTACACCGTTTACCGATCGGATTAATTTAGTTTACATTTTAATAGATTGGGCATTTCTGAACGAAGCAATACCAAATATGTGTATTTTTGGTTTTATTCTGAATGGAGCAAAAGGGGGTGATTTGAACTTTTATATTATTTTAATATTTTTTAAAACATTTTATTTTTACTTGCTTCAATAGTCCCTTTAGGAGACTTGATGCTGTGATCATCCGATTGCTTGTACCACATATATACTGTGTGCAGAATTATTAGGCAAGTTGTATTTTAGAGGATTATTTTTTTATTGATCAACAACTATGTTCTCAATCAACCTAAAAGACTCATAAATATCAAAGCTTAATATTTTTGGAAGTTGGCGTGGGTTTTTTTAGATTTGGCTATCTTAGGGTATGTGTCCACTTTCAGGATGGCCGGCGGTATCGTCGGAGCGGCTTTGCCGCTCTGCGCTAAGCCCCGCCCCCTTCTAGGACGCGATGATGCCGGATGTGTTCACAGCACACATCCGGCATCATCACACCCATCGCATAGGGCCCTGTGTTATATCTTGCGGCGACGCAGCGTCGCCGCAAGATATACGGACATGCTGCGATCTGAAAAGACGCGCAGCATGTCCGGAGTCGCAGGGCCGCCGCGTGCGTGTTACCACGCATAGTGGAGACGGGATTTCATTAAATCCCCTCCACTATGCTGTAACATCTGGACGCTGCGTGTCTGACGCTGCGGCTCTATGCAGCGTCAGACACGCAGCGTTTCCTGCACGTGGAAACATACCCTTAGGAGGATATCTGTTTGTGTAGGTAACTATTACTGTGCAGAATTATTAGGCAACTTAATAAAAAACAAATATATTCCCATCTTACTTGTTTATTTTCACCAGGTAAACCAATATCACTGCACAAAATTTAGAAATAAACATTTCTGACATGCAAAGACAAAACCCCCCAAAAATTAGTGACCAATATAGCCACCTTTCTTTATGATGATGACACTCAGCAGCCTCCATCCATAGATTCTGTCAGTTGCTTGATCTGTTTACGATGAACATTGCGTGCAGCAGCCACCACAGCCTCCCAGACACTGTTCCGAGAGGTGGACTGTTTTCCCTCCCTGTAGATCTCACATTTTATGAGGGACCACAGGTTCTCTATGGGGTTCAGATCAGGTGAACAAGGGGGCCATGTCATTATTTTTTTCTTCTTTGAGACCTTTACTGGCCAGCCACACTGTGGAGTAGTTGGAGGCATGTGATGGTGCATTGTCCTGCATGAAAATCATATTTTTCTTGAATGATACCGACTTCATCCTGTACCACTGCTTGAAGAAGTCTTCCAGAAACTGGCAGTAGGTCTGGGAGTTGAGCTTCACTCCATCCTCAACCCGAAAAGGTCCCACAAGTTCATCTTTGATGACACCAGCCCATACCAGTACCCCACCTCCAACTTGCTGGCGTCTGAGTCGGAGTGGAGCTCTCTGCCCTTCATTGATCCAGCCTCTGGTCCATCCATCTGGCCCATCAAGAGTCCCTCTCATTTCATCAGCCCAGAAAACCTTTGAAAACTCAGTCTTAAGATATTTCTTGGCCCAGTCTTGACGTTTTATCTTATGTTTCTTGTTCAAAGGTGGTCGTTTTTCAGCCTTCCTTACCTTGGCCATGTCCCTGAGTATCGCACACCTTGTGCTTTTTGTTACTCCAGTAATGTTGCAGCTCTGAATTATGGCAAAACTGGTAGCAAATGGCATCTTGGCAGCTTCACACTTGATTTTCCTCAATTCATGGGCACTTATTTTGCAACTTTTTTGCCCAACATGCTTCTTGCGACCCTGTTGGCTATTTGCCATTAAACGCTTGATTGTTCGGTGATCACGCTTCAAAAGTTTGGCAATTTCAAGACTGCTGCATCCCTCTGCAAGACATCTCACAATTTTGGACTTTTTTGAGAGCCTATGAAATCTCTCTTCTGACCCATTTTGCCAAAGGAAAGGAAGTTGCGTAATAATTAAGCACACCTTATATAGGGTTCTGATGTCATTACAACACCCCTCCTCATTACAGAGATGCGCATCACCTGATTTACTTAATTGGTAGTTGGCTCTCAAGCCTGAACAGCTTGGAGTAGGACAACATGTATAAAAGTATCTTTTGATCAAAATACAACTTGCCTAATAGTTCTGCACACAGTGTAGCAGGGCTGCAGCCACAGTTTGGCGTTCAAAGATCTGAAATGAAAAGCACAGGTGTCCCCCGGCTGTCATGCCAACCCTTCGGTACCCTGCGATCATGTGACAGAGGCACCGATGGTCGGGGTTTGTGACGTGCATCCAGTTTGCACAAGTTAAATGTCGCTGTCAGATTGACAGCGGCACTTAACATGTTAACAGCTGTGGGTTGATTACGATTCCACCTGCGGCTGATAGAGCCACATCTCAGCTGATCATACAGCTGTCATATGCCGGGAAAGACACGGGCTCAGCACCAGAATCCACATCAAAGGGAGGGACATGACCTATGACGTACATATACGTCATAGGTCGTGAAGGGGTTGAAACGAAACCTGGCACGTTCCCAAACATTATTAACCTGCATATAGAGTTAGGTTCAACTTAGAGGCAATGGAATTGGAAACATGATAAAAAATGTGCACACACAGAACTTCAATTACAAATTACACAATTTTATTGTCACGTAGTGATAATGGACTGTGGGCACCTTTCTAGATATATCAGACTAGGGATGCCCAAGGCGATCCTTGTCCCTTGAATGGTGGAGATGCCGGGGTCACATACCTTGCTATGCTCCTATCTTACCCTTATGTGTCCCCTCCCACCCACCTAGGGGTGTGTGAGGCCAAAGTGCATAGGCAAACATTAACCAGACAGGGATAAACAGACTGCGATAAAAGAAAACTACAATCATACAAATACACTCACAAAACGGGAAAATGGGAGGAATAGGAAGGAAGAAGATAAATGGGAGATAAGGATAAACATGCAAACCAACTCCATGCAGCAATCTCCTGAAAAACTCTCCAAGGCCAAGTCCAAACACTGAACTCTCTTCGTCAACTCCAAACCAGGTAGTGGTAACTGTCACTGACAAGGTCAGAAGCAAAGAGGAGGGTTCTTATGCCTTCTGGGAGTAACAAATTCAGAACAGCTGATACCACCCAAGATATCGTACTCTAGGACTCCAAATAAGCAGTTAAACCCTTGCAGTACCAGATCAAAGAAAGCCGGAAGTGCCAATAGGACGGTGAAGCCATTCTAACTACCCTAGGTATATGTGTCACCAGACACTGCCATTGTCTGACCTCATTCTTTCATGGTATCCCCGTGACATTTATTAGATACAACATAAAGTAGAGAATAAAAAGAATAAAAAGATATATATGTATCTTTGTATATTACAAAATTGTGTAATTTTAATTGGAGTTGTGTGCGCAAATTGTTTCTCATGTTTACATGTTTCCCTATGCGCTGAACCTTTTGGTTACTGGTCCTACATACAAGTACTAGATAGACTCCTACCTTATAGACTGACATATTAGTACCTTGGCCAATTGCTGTACTTTAGATTTGATGCAATTGAAGTGGAGACTTTCTGGTTTAAGTAAAAAGGGTTGAACAAAAATATCCTGTGAAACGTTTAGGATTTCAACCATTTCTCTAGAAAGCCTCATTTCAGGTGCTCAAAAGTAGAGATGATTAGGGTGGTTTGCACGTCAATGACCAGGCCAATTTTTACAATTCTGACCACTGTCCCTTTATGAGGTTATAACTCTGGAACGCTTCAACCGATCCCGGTGATTCTGACATTGTTTTCTCATGACATATTGTACTTCATGATAGTGGTAACATTTCTTTGATATTACCTGCGTTTATTTATGAAAAAAACGGAAATTTGGCGAAAATTTCGCAATTTTCCAACTTTGAATGTTTATGCAATTAAATCACAGAGATATGACTCACAAAATACTTAATAAGTAACATTTCCCACATGTCTACTTTACATCAGCACAATTTTGGAACCACATTTTTTTTTTTGTTACGTAGTTATAAGGGTTAAAAGTTGACCAGCAATTTTACAACACCATTTTTTTTTTAGGGACCACATCTCATTTGAAGTCATTTTGAGGGGTCTATATGATAGAAAATACCCAAGTGTGACACCATTCTAAAAACTGCACCCCTCAAGGTGATCAAAACCACATTCAAGAAGTTTATTAACCCTTTAGGTGTTTCACAGGAATTTTTAGAATGTTTAAATAAAAATGAACATTTAACCTTTTTTCACATAAAATTTAATTCAGCTACAATTTGTTTTATTTTACCAAGGGTAACAGGAGAAAGTGGACCCCAAAAGTTGTTGTACAATTTGTCCTGAGTATGCTGATACCCCACATGTGGGGGTAAACCACTGTTGCATGGCAGAGCTCGGAAGTGAAGGAGCACCATTTGACTTTTCAATGCAAACTTGACTGGAATTGAGATGGGACGCCATGTTGCATTTGGAGAGCCCCTGATGTGCCTAAACATTGAAACCCCCCACAAGCGACACCATTTTGGAAAGTAGGCCCCCTAAGGATCTTATCTAGAGGTGTGGTGAGCACTTTGACCCACCAAGTGCTTCACAGAATTTTATATTGCAGAGCCGTAAAAATAAAAAATCATATTTTTTCACAAAAATGATCTTTTCGCCCCCAATCTTTTATTTTCCCGAGGGTAAGAGAAGAAATTGGACTCCAAAAGTTGTACAATTTGTTCTGAGTACGCTGATACCCTATATGTGGGGGTAAACCACTGTTTGGGTGCATGGGAGAGCTCGGAAGGGAAGGAGCGCCATTTGACTTTTCAATGCGAAATTGACTGGAATTGAGATGGGACACCATGTTGCGTTTAGAGAGCCACTGATGTGCCTAAACATTGAAACCTCCCACAAGTGACACCATTTTGGAAAGTAGACCCCCTAAGGAACTCATCTAGGTGTGTTGTGAGAGCTTTGAACCCCCAAGTGTTTCACTACAGTTTATAACGCAGAGCCGTGAAAATAAAAAATCTTTTTTTTTCCCACAAAAATTATTTTTTAGCCCCCAGTTTTGTATTTTCCCAAGGGTAACAGGAGAAATAGGACCCCAAAAGTTGTTGTCCAATTTGTCCTGAGTACACTGATACCCCATATGTGGGGGGGACCACCGATTGGGCACATGGGAGAGCTCGGAAGGGAAGGAGCACCATTTGGAATGCAGACTTAGATGGAATGGTCTGCAGGCATCACATTGCGTTTGCAGAGCCCCTAATGTACCTAAACAGTAGAAACCCCCCACAAGTGACTCCATATTGGAAACTAGACCCCCCAAGGAACTTATCTAGATGTGTTGTGAGAACTTTGAACCCCCAAGTGTTTCACTACAGTTTATAACGCAGAGCCGTGAAAATAAAAAATCTTTTTTTTCCCCAAAAATTATTTTTTAGCCTCCAGTTTTGTATTTTCCCAAGGGTAACAGGAGAAATTGGACACCAAAAGTTGTTGTCCAATGTGTCCTGAGTAGGCTGATACCCCATATGTTGGGGTAAACCCCTGTGTGGGCACACGGGAGAGCTTGGAAGGGAAGGAGCACTGTTTTACTTTTTCAACGCAGAATCTTGCCTTGTGCAGGCGTGTACTATGGAGGACAGAGAATGAACTTCAATCCAATATTGCAGCCAGCATGCAGCCAGCGGGTAAGGAAAGGGTCAATCAACCACCCGAAAACTCCGCCCATATGACCCAAAACCAGTCCCGCCAAATTCAGGTGACAGGTTCCCTTTAAGCACATGAAATGCTGGTGGATGGGGTTAAGATCTGGTGATTGAATTGTCCATTGCAGAATATTCTACTTTTCTTGAGTTGTTGGTAGTCATACACGTGTGTCCGTAGTAGCTAGTCACCGTGAAGTACATAGTGAGCGCTGGCTGTAAGCTCGGCCTGACACTATATCAGCTAGATCTGTAGCACATTTGTGCAGTGCAAACTGTCAAATTGCCAGGGAATACTGACCACCGCTGGTTATAATGCTGCAGACTGTAGCCGCTCTGTACACACCTTTATAACGGGAAGACGGGAACTCCCAGGAGGAAATAAGTTCATTTTCACCCTGCAGCTTCGCTTTCAGAATTGCAGCTGGACAGCTTTGTAGCACTATTAACCTGCAAATTAATAGCATTTGGGGACATGACAGGTTCCCTTTAATACAATGTGCATGGGGGACCTTAACACAAGATCCCACCCTTGGCAATAGATATCGAACTTCAGCTAATCCTGCATAGTGATCTGCTTTGGTGGCAACCTTTTCTTATTTTTACTTAGATTGTTTTGGCTAAAAAATCCCTTCAGAATTAGGGTTTTATAAAAAAAAATGTTGGAGCTATTTTTTTCTTACAGCAACTATGTATCAGAATACATAATGGACTAGAAGACTAAGTGTTAAAGGATCATGTAATAATCATCCATCATCTGCCTCTGACAGGCAGGGGTGGAGTGGTGCTACTTACCTACCCCCAATAAGATACCCACCTCAGAGTGCGCACTTTGGACACAGGCTTCTGGCACATGATGTAGGCCAGTCCGATCATTTCTTTTTGGCAGGCTGAAGACTCCTCTTTGATCAGTCTCCTTTTTTCTTCTTTAATATTCCATCCCCATTGAGGAAGAACTTGTCACAATATATTTTTGGATTTGTGGCAGCTCTGGTTCCACTTTAAATGTAGTTTTTTTCCTTTCTGTCCATCGGGGGTTAATGTCAGTCCCCTCCCCTGGCAATCTGGTGTAACTGCAGTGTTGCTGGGTCAGCTGATGCGGTGGTGACCACTCCCACCATCCTTTAAATGGACACCTGATGCATCAGCTGACTGTTGGTGATAAGAGTTTATCTTTGGAGGCCAGCCTCTGGTGTCAGCCACTTCTGGTGCTTGGAGTCCTGTTGCTGTGCTATCTGCGGTGTGGAGCTTGGCAGTGGTGTCTGGAAGCTAAGTGCTGTATTTTCACATTGTCCCTTTGGTGTTTGTCACTGTCCCCTGTGTGGTATCATCTGCAGTGGTGCGGCTAGTGCTCCTTGCCGGCCGATGCACTAGCCAGGGCAGTATTAGGTGACAGCGAGGGACTTGGGTTCGTGATGGTGTTGGGTTGTTAAGGACCCACTTAGGGCTTTAGGGGAGTGCAGGGACAGGCTCAGGTTTGAGCTCAAGTGGTGTCCATCCCCCATTTCCCTAGCTGTAGGGCCTTCCTTTCCCCCAATACATCCCGTTGTGTGTGTGTTGCGCCATCCGCTGACAGACTCCCCGTTGGGTCACAATACGTATCATGACAGAAACATGGCCACAGCACAATAGAGCACTCCTACCAGGGGCTCTGTTGCTTGCTAGTAAGCTGATAGCTATGCACTGGATGACTGATTTCCTTCCAACATTACAATCATGAAACGTTTCTGTCAGCACAATAGTCCCATACGAGAGAACATTTTATTACAGGGGTTGTAGTTTTTTCAACCACGGGGTCTCTAAAATTCTACACTCCTGACAATCCAACTAAACTTTTTGTTTTTATTGTGATACGTTAACAGTTGGAGACTGAAACGCCCCTTATGTGCTTTATTTATCCAATCTCATCTACAAAAATAGTTGTAGGCTACAATTCTCCACCTGAGAAACAGAATGAAACTGGATAGCTCATTTTTTTGTTTACGGCATTGGTTTATATTTGATTCTACTCATATAATAGTAATATGTCTTCTTCTTCAATAGTACATATGATTTTTTTCTTTTTTTGAGTGTACAAGATTAACCCCTTTACCCCCAAGGGTGATTTGAACGTTAATGACCGGGCCAATTTTTACAATTCTGACCACTGTCCCTTTATGAGGTTATAACTCTGGAACGCTTCAACCGATCCCGGTGATTCTGACATTGTTTTCTCATGACATATTGTACTTCATGATAGTGGTAACATTTCTTTGATATTACCTGCGTTTATTTATGAAAAAAACGGAAATTTGGCGAAAATTTCGCAATTTTCCAACTTTGAATGTTTATGCAATTAAATCACAGAGATATGACTCACAAAATACTTAATAAGTAACATTTCCCACATGTCTACTTTACATCAGCACAATTTTGGAACCAAATTTTTTTTTTGTTACGTAGTTATAAGGGTTAAAAGTTGACCAGCAATTTTACAACACCATTTTTTTTTTAGGGACCACATCTCATTTGAAGTCATTTTGAGGGGTCTATATGATAGAAAATACCCAAGTGTGACACCATTCTAAAAACTGCACCCCTCAAGGTGATCAAAACCACATTCAAGAAGTTTATTAACCCTTTAGGTGTTTCACAGGAATTTTTAGAATGTTTAAATAAAAATGAACATTTAAGCTTTTTTCACATAAAATTTAATTCAGCTACAATTTGCTTTATTTTACCAAGGGTAACAGGAGAAAGTGGACCCCAAAAGTTGTTGTACAATTTGTCCTGAGTATGCTGATACCCCACATGTGGGGGTAAACCACTGTTGCATGGCAGAGCTCGGAAGTGAAGGAGCACCATTTGACTTTTCAATGCAAACTTGACTGGAATTGAGATGGGACGCCATGTTGCATTTGGAGAGCCCCTGATGTGCCTAAACATTGAAACCCCCCACAAGCGACACCATTTTGGAAAGTAGGCCCCCTAAGGATCTTATCTAGAGGTGTGGTGAGCACTTTGACCCACCAAGTGCTTCACAGAAGTTTATATTGCAGAGCCGTAAAAATAAAAAATCATATTTTTTCACAAAAATGATCTTTTCGCCCCCAATCTTTTATTTTCCCGAGGGTAAGAGAAGAAATTGGACTCCAATCCAGTTGTACAATTTGTTCTGAGTACGCTGATACCCTATATGTGGGGGTAAACCACTGTTTGGGCGCATGGGAGAGCTCGGAAGGGAAGGAGCGCCATTTGACTTTTCAATGCGAAATTGACTGGAATTGAGATGGGACACCATGTTGCGTTTAGAGAGCCACTGATGTGCCTAAACATTGAAACCTCCCACAAGTGACACCATTTTGGAAAGTAGACCCCCTAAGGAACTCATCTAGGTGTGTTGTGAGAGCTTTGAACCCCCAAGTGTTTCACTACAGTTTATAACGCAGAGCCGTGAAAATAAAAAATCTTTTTTTTTCCCACAAAAATTATTTTTTAGCCCCCAGTTTTGTATTTTCCCAAGGGTAACAGGAGAAATAGGACCCCAAAAGTTGTTGTCCAATTTGTCCTGAGTACACTGATACCCCATATGTGGGGGGGACCACCGTTTGGGCGCATGGGAGAGCTCGGAAGGGAAGGAGCACCATTTGGAATGCAGACTTAGATGGAATGGTCTGCAGGCATCACATTGCGTTTGCAGAGCCCCTAATGTACCTAAACAGTAGAAACCCCCCACAAGTGACCCCATATTGGAAACTAGACCCCCCAAGGAACTTATCTAGATGTGTTGTGAGAACTTTGAACCCCCAAGTGTTTCACTACAGTTTATAACGCAGAGCCGTGAAAATAAAAAATCTTTTTTTTCCCCAAAAATTATTTTTTAGCCTCCAGTTTTGTATTTTCCCAAGGGTAACAGGAGAAATTGGACACCAAAAGTTGTTGTCCAATGTGTCCTGAGTAGGCTGATACCCCATATGTTGGGGTAAACCCCTGTGTGGGCACACGGGAGAGCTTGGAAGGGAAGGAGCACTGTTTTACTTTTTCAACGCAGAATCTTGCCTTGTGCAGGCGTGTACTATGGAGGACAGAGAATGAACTTCAATCCAATATTGCAGCCAGCATGCAGCCAGCGGGTAAGGAAAGGGTCAATCAAACACCCGAAAACTCCGCCCATATGACCCAAAACCAGTCCCGCCAAATTCAGGTGACAGGTTCCCTTTAAGCACATGAAATGCTGGTGGATGGGGTTAAGATCTGGTGATTGAATTGTCCATTGCAGAATATTCTACTTTTCTTGAGTTGTTGGTAGTCATACACGTGTGTCCGTAGTAGCTAGTCACCGTGAAGTACATAGTGAGCGCTGGCTGTAAGCTCGGCCTGACACTATATCAGCTAGATCTGTAGCACATTTGTGCAGTGCAAACTGTCAAATTGCCAGGGAATACTGACCACCGCTGGTTATAATGCTGCAGACTGTAGCCGCTCTGTACACACCTTTATAACGGGAAGACGGGAACTCCCAGGAGGAAATAAGTTCATTTTCACCCTGCAGCTTCGCTTTCAGAATTGCAGCTGGACAGCTTTGTAGCACTATTAACCTGCAAATTAATAGCATTTGGGGACATGACAGGTTCCCTTTAATACAATGTGCATGGGGGACCTTAACACAAGATCCCACCCTTGGCAATAGATATCGAACTTCAGCTAATCCTGCATAGTGATCTGCTTTGGTGGCAACCTTTTCTTATTTTTACTTAGATTGTTTTGGCTAAAAAATCCCTTCAGAATTAGGGTTTTATAAAAAAAAATGTTGGAGCTATTTTTTTCTTACAGCAACTATGTATCAGAATACATAATGGACTAGAAGAGTAAGTGTTAAAGGATCATGTAATAATCATCCATCATCTGCCTCTGACAGGCAGGGGTGGAGTGGCGCTACTTACCTACCCCCAATAAGATACCCACCTCAGAGTGCGCACTTTGGACACAGGCTTCTGGCACATGATGTAGGCCAGTCCGATCATTTCTTTTTGGCAGGCTGAAGACTCCTCTTTGATCAGTCTCCTTTTTTCTTCTTTAATATTCCATCCCCATTGAGGAAGAACTTGTCACAATATATTTTTGGATTTGTGGCAGCTCTGGTTCCACTTTAAATGTAGTTTTTTTCCTTTCTGTCCATCGGGGGTTAATGTCAGTCCCCTCCCCTGGCAATCTGGTGTAACTGCAGTGTTGCTGGGTCAGCTGATGCGGTGGTGACCACTCCCACCATCCTTTAAATGGACACCTGATGCATCAGCTGACTGTTGGTGATAAGAGTTTATCTTTGGAGGCCAGCCTCTGGTGTCAGCCACTTCTGGTGCTTGGAGTCCTGTTGCTGTGCTATCTGCGGTGTGGAGCTTGGCAGTGGTGTCTGGAAGCTAAGTGCTGTATTTTCACATTGTCCCTTTGGTGTTTGTCACTGTCCCCTGTGTGGTATCATCTGCAGTGGTGCGGCTAGTGCTCCTTGCCGGCCGATGCACTAGCCAGGGCAGTATTAGGTGACAGCGAGGGACTTGGGTTCGTGATGGTGTTGGGTTGTTAAGGACCCACTTAGGGCTTTAGGGGAGTGCAGGGACAGGCTCAGGTTTGAGCTCAAGTGGTGTCCATCCCCCATTTCCCTAGCTGTAGGGCCTTCCTTTCCCCCAATACATCCCGTTGTGTGTGTGTTGCGCCATCCGCTGACAGACTCCCCGTTGGGTCACAATACGTATCATGACAGAAACATGGCCACAGCACAATAGAGCACTCCTACCAGGGGCTCTGTTGCTTGCTAGTAAGCTGATAGCTATGCACTGGATGACTGATTTGCTTCCAACATTACAATCATGAAACGTTTCTGTCAGCACAATAGTCCCATACGAGAGAACATTTTATTACAGGGGTTGTAGTTTTTTCAACCACGGGGTCTCTAAAATTCTACACTCCTGACAATCCAACTAAACTTTTTGTTTTTATTGTGATACGTTAACAGTTGGAGACTGAAACGCCCCTTATGTGCTTTATTTATCCAATCTCATCTACAAAAATAGTTGTAGGCTACAATTCTCCACCTGAGAAACAGAATGAAACTGGATAGCTCATTTTTTTGTTTACGGCATTGGTTTATATTTGATTCTACTCATATAATAGTAATATGTCTTCTTCTTCAATAGTACATATGATTTTTTTCTTTTTTTGAGTGTACAAGATTAACCCCTTTACCCCCAAGGGTGATTTGAACGTTAATGACCGGGCCAATTTTTACAATTCTGACCACTGTCCCTTTATGAGGTTATAACTCTGGAACGCTTCAACCGATCCCGGTGATTCTGACATTGTTTTCTCATGACATATTGTACTTCATGATAGTGGTAACATTTCTTTGATATTACCTGCGTTTATTTATGAAAAAAACGGAAATTTGGCGAAAATTTCGCAATTTTCCAACTTTGAATGTTTATGCAATTAAATCACAGAGATATGACTCACAAAATACTTAATAAGTAACATTTCCCACATGTCTACTTTACATCAGCACAATTTTGGAACCAAATTTTTTTTTTGTTACGTAGTTATAAGGGTTAAAAGTTGACCAGCAATTTTACAACACCATTTTTTTTTTAGGGACCACATCTCATTTGAAGTCATTTTGAGGGGTCTATATGATAGAAAATACCCAAGTGTGACACCATTCTAAAAACTGCACCCCTCAAGGTGATCAAAACCACATTCAAGAAGTTTATTAACCCTTTAGGTGTTTCACAGGAATTTTTAGAATGTTTAAATAAAAATGAACATTTAAGCTTTTTTCACATAAAATTTAATTCAGCTACAATTTGCTTTATTTTACCAAGGGTAACAGGAGAAAGTGGACCCCAAAAGTTGTTGTACAATTTGTCCTGAGTATGCTGATACCCCACATGTGGGGGTAAACCACTGTTGCATGGCAGAGCTCGGAAGTGAAGGAGCACCATTTGACTTTTCAATGCAAACTTGACTGGAATTGAGATGGGACGCCATGTTGCATTTGGAGAGCCCCTGATGTGCCTAAACATTGAAACCCCCCACAAGCGACACCATTTTGGAAAGTAGGCCCCCTAAGGATCTTATCTAGAGGTGTGGTGAGCACTTTGACCCACCAAGTGCTTCACAGAAGTTTATATTGCAGAGCCGTAAAAATAAAAAATCATATTTTTTCACAAAAATGATCTTTTCGCCCCCAATCTTTTATTTTCCCGAGGGTAAGAGAAGAAATTGGACTCCAATCCAGTTGTACAATTTGTTCTGAGTACGCTGATACCCTATATGTGGGGGTAAACCACTGTTTGGGCGCATGGGAGAGCTCGGAAGGGAAGGAGCGCCATTTGACTTTTCAATGCGAAATTGACTGGAATTGAGATGGGACACCATGTTGCGTTTAGAGAGCCACTGATGTGCCTAAACATTGAAACCTCCCACAAGTGACACCATTTTGGAAAGTAGACCCCCTAAGGAACTCATCTAGGTGTGTTGTGAGAGCTTTGAACCCCCAAGTGTTTCACTACAGTTTATAACGCAGAGCCGTGAAAATAAAAAATCTTTTTTTTTCCCACAAAAATTATTTTTTAGCCCCCAGTTTTGTATTTTCCCAAGGGTAACAGGAGAAATAGGACCCCAAAAGTTGTTGTCCAATTTGTCCTGAGTACACTGATACCCCATATGTGGGGGGGACCACCGTTTGGGCACATGGGAGAGCTCGGAAGGGAAGGAGCACCATTTGGAATGCAGACTTAGATGGAATGGTCTGCAGGCATCACATTGCGTTTGCAGAGCCCCTAATGTACCTAAACAGTAGAAACCCCCCACAAGTGACCCCATATTGGAAACTAGACCCCCCAAGGAACTTATCTAGATGTGTTGTGAGAACTTTGAACCCCCAAGTGTTTCACTACAGTTTATAACGCAGAGCCGTGAAAATAAAAAATCTTTTTTTTTCCCCAAAAATTATTTTTTAGCCTCCAGTTTTGTATTTTCCCAAGGGTAACAGGAGAAATTGGACACCAAAAGTTGTTGTCCAATGTGTCCTGAGTAGGCTGATACCCCATATGTTGGGGTAAACCCCTGTGTGGGCACACGGGAGAGCTTGGAAGGGAAGGAGCACTGTTTTACTTTTTCAACGCAGAATCTTGCCTTGTGCAGGCGTGTACTATGGAGGACAGAGAATGAACTTCAATCCAATATTGCAGCCAGCATGCAGCCAGCGGGTAAGGAAAGGGTCAATCAAACACCCGAAAACTCCGCCCATATGACCCAAAACCAGTCCCGCCAAATTCAGGTGACAGGTTCCCTTTAAGCACATGAAATGCTGGTGGATGGGGTTAAGATCTGGTGATTGAATTGTCCATTGCAGAATATTCTACTTTTCTTGAGTTGTTGGTAGTCATACACGTGTGTCCGTAGTAGCTAGTCACCGTGAAGTACATAGTGAGCGCTGGCTGTAAGCTCGGCCTGACACTATATCAGCTAGATCTGTAGCACATTTGTGCAGTGCAAACTGTCAAATTGCCAGGGAATACTGACCACCGCTGGTTATAATGCTGCAGACTGTAGCCGCTCTGTACACACCTTTATAACGGGAAGACGGGAACTCCCAGGAGGAAATAAGTTCATTTTCACCCTGCAGCTTCGCTTTCAGAATTGCAGCTGGACAGCTTTGTAGCACTATTAACCTGCAAATTAATAGCATTTGGGGACATGACAGGTTCCCTTTAATACAATGTGCATGGGGGACCTTAACACAAGATCCCACCCTTGGCAATAGATATCGAACTTCAGCTAATCCTGCATAGTGATCTGCTTTGGTGGCAACCTTTTCTTATTTTTACTTAGATTGTTTTGGCTAAAAAATCCCTTCAGAATTAGGGTTTTATAAAAAAAAATGTTGGAGCTATTTTTTTCTTACAGCAACTATGTATCAGAATACATAATGGACTAGAAGACTAAGTGTTAAAGGATCATGTAATAATCAACCATCATCTGCCTCTGACAGGCAGGGGTGGAGTGGTGCTACTTACCTACCCCCAATAAGATACCCACCTCAGAGTGCGCACTTTGGACACAGGCTTCTGGCACATGATGTAGGCCAGTCCGATCATTTCTTTTTGGCAGGCTGAAGACTCCTCTTTGATCAGTCTCCTTTTTTCTTCTTTAATATTCCATCCCCATTGAGGAAGAACTTGTCACAATATATTTTTGGATTTGTGGCAGCTCTGGTTCCACTTTAAATGTAGTTTTTTTCCTTTCTGTCCATCGGGGGTTAATGTCAGTCCCCTCCCCTGGCAATCTGGTGTAACTGCAGTGTTGCTGGGTCAGCTGATGCGGTGGTGACCACTCCCACCATCCTTTAAATGGACACCTGATGCATCAGCTGACTGTTGGTGATAAGAGTTTATCTTTGGAGGCCAGCCTCTGGTGTCAGCCACTTCTGGTGCTTGGAGTCCTGTTGCTGTGCTATCTGCGGTGTGGAGCTTGGCAGTGGTGTCTGGAAGCTAAGTGCTGTATTTTCACATTGTCCCTTTGGTGTTTGTCACTGTCCCCTGTGTGGTATCATCTGCAGTGGTGCGGCTAGTGCTCCTTGCCGGCCGATGCACTAGCCAGGGCAGTATTAGGTGACAGCGAGGGACTTGGGTTCGTGATGGTGTTGGGTTGTTAAGGACCCACTTAGGGCTTTAGGGGAGTGCAGGGACAGGCTCAGGTTTGAGCTCAAGTGGTGTCCATCCCCCATTTCCCTAGCTGTAGGGCCTTCCTTTCCCCCAATACATCCCGTTGTGTGTGTGTTGCGCCATCCGCTGACAGACTCCCCGTTGGGTCACAATACGTATCATGACAGAAACATGGCCACAGCACAATAGAGCACTCCTACCAGGGGCTCTGTTGCTTGCTAGTAAGCTGATAGCTATGCACTGGATGACTGATTTCCTTCCAACATTACAATCATGAAACGTTTCTGTCAGCACAATAGTCCCATACGAGAGAACATTTTATTACAGGGGTTGTAGTTTTTTCAACCACGGGGTCTCTAAAATTCTACACTCCTGACAATCCAACTAAACTTTTTGTTTTTATTGTGATACGTTAACAGTTGGAGACTGAAACGCCCCTTATGTGCTTTATTTATCCAATCTCATCTACAAAAATAGTTGTAGGCTACAATTCTCCACCTGAGAAACAGAATGAAACTGGATAGCTCATTTTTTTGTTTACGGCATTGGTTTATATTTGATTCTACTCATATAATAGTAATATGTCTTCTTCTTCAATAGTACATATGATTTTTTTCTTTTTTTGAGTGTACAAGATTAACCCCTTTACCCCCAAGGGTGATTTGAACGTTAATGACCGGGCCAATTTTTACAATTCTGACCACTGTCCCTTTATGAGGTTATAACTCTGGAACGCTTCAATGGATCCCAGTGATTCTGACATTGTTTTCTCATGACATATTGTACTTCATGATAGTGGTAAAATTTCTTTGATATTACCTGCGTTTATTTGTGAAAAAAATGGAAATTTGGCGAAAATTTCGCAATTTTCCAACTTTGAATTTTTATGCAATTAAACCACAGAGATATGTCACACAACATACTTAACCCCTTCATGACCTTGGGATTTTTCGTTTTTCCGTGTTCGTTTTTCACTCCCCTCCTTCCCAGAGCCATAACTTTTTTATTTTTCCGTCAATTTGGCCATGTGAGGGCTTATTTTTTGCGGGACGAGTTGTACTTTTGAACCACATCATTGGTTTTAGCATGTCATGTACTAGAAAACGGGAAAAAAATTCCAAGTGCGGTGATATTGCAAAAAAAGTGCAATCCCACACTTGTTTTTTGTTTGGCTTTTTTGCTAGGTTCACTAAATGCTAAAACTGACCTGACATTATGATTCTCCAGGTCAGTACGAGTTCATAGACACCTAACATGACTAGGTTATTTTTTATCTAAGTGGTGAAAAAAAATTCCAAACTTTGCTAAAAAAAATAATAAAAAAAAATAAAAATTGCGCCATTTTCCGATACCCATTTTTCGTGATCTTGGGTCGGTTGAGGGCTTATTTTTTGCGTGCCGAGATGACGTTTTTAAAGATAGCATTTTGGTGCAGATACGTTCTTTTCATCGCCCGTTATTGCATTTTAATGCAATGTCGTGGCGACCTAAAAAACGTAATTCTGGCGTTTCGAATTTTTTTCTCGCTACGCCGTTTAGCGATCAGGTTAATGCTTTTTTTTAATTGATAGATCAGGCGATTCTGAGCGCGGCGATACCAAATATGTGTAGATTTGATTTTTTTTTTATTGATTAATTTTGATTGGGGCGAAAGGGGGGTGATTTAAACTTTTATATTTTTTTTATTTTTTTCACATTTTTTTTAACTTTTTTTTTTTTTTACTTTTGCCATGCTTCAATAGCCTTCATGGGAGGCTAGAAGCAGGCACAACCCGATCGGCTCTGCTACATTGCAGCGATCTGCTGATCGCTGCTATGTAGCTGAAATGGAGGTGTGCTGTGAGCGCCGACCACAGGGTGGCGCTCACAGCTGCCGAGGATCAGTAACCATAGAGGTCTCTAGGACCTCTATGGTTACCATCCTGACACATCGCCGACCCCCGATCATGTAACGGGGGTCGGCGATGACGTCATTTCCGGCCGCCCGGCCGGAAGCGGTAGTTAAATGTCGCTGTCTGCGTTTGACAGCGGCATTTAGCTAGTTAATAGGTGCGGGCAGATCGCGATTCTGCCCGCGCCTATTACGGGCACATGTCAGCTCTTCAAAACAGCTGACATGTCCCGGCTTTGATGCGGGCTCACCGCGGAGCCCTGCATCAAAGCAGGGGATCTGACCTCGGACGTACTATCCCGTCCGAGGTCAGAAAGAGGTTAATAAGTAACATTTCCCACATGTCTACTTTACATCAGCACAATTTTGGAACCAAAATTTTTTTTTGTTAGGGAGTTAAGGGTTAAAAGTTGACCAGCAATCTCTCATTTTTACAACACCATTTTTTTTTTTAGGGACCACATCACATTTGAAGTCATTTTGAGGGGTCTATATGATAGAAAATACCCAAGTGTGACACCATTCTAAAAACTGCACCCCTCAAGGTGCTCAAAACCACATTCAAGAAGTTTATTAACCCTTCAGGTGTTTTACAGGAATTTTTGGAATGTTTAAATAAAAATGAACATTCAACTTTTTTTCACAAAAAATTCTCAGCTCCAATTTGTTTTATTTTACCAAGCGTAAGAGAAGAAATTGGACCCCAAAAGTTGTTGTACAATTTGTCCTGAGTACGCTGATACCCCATATGTGGGGGTAAACCACTGTTTGGGTGCATGGGAGAGCTCGGAAGGGAAGGAGCGCCGTTTGACTTTTCAATGCAAAATTGACAGGAATTGAGATGGGACGCCATGTTGCATTTGGAGACCCACTGATGTGCCTAAACATTGAAACCCCCCACAAGTGACACCATTTTGGAACGCAGACCCCCTAAGGAACTTATCTAGATGTGTGGTGAGCACTTTGACCCACCAAGGGCTTCACAGAAGTTTATAATGCAGAGCCGTAAAAATAAAACAAAAATTTTTTCCCACAAAAATTATTTTTTAGCCCCCAGTTTTGTATTTTTCCAAGGGTAACAGGAGAAATTGGACCCTAATGTTGTTGTCCAATTTGTCCTGAGTACGCTGATACCCCATATGTGGGGGGGAACCGAGCGCATGGCAGAGCTCGGAAGGGAAGGAGCATTATTTGGAATGCAGACTTAGATGGATTGGTCTGCAGGCATCACATTGTGTTTGCAGAGCCCCTAATGTACCTAAACAGTAGAAACCCCCCACAGGTGACCCCATATTGGAAACTAGACCCCCCAAGGAACTTATCTAGATGTGTTGTGAGAACTTTGAACCCCCAAGTGTTTCACTACAGTTTATAACGCAGAGCCGTGAAAATAAAAAATCTTTTTTTTTCCCCACAAAAATTTTTTAGCCCCCAGTTTTGTATTTCCCCAAGGGTAACAGGAGAAATTGGACCCCAAAAGTTGTTGTCCAATTTGTCCTGAGTACGCTGATACCCCATATGTTGGGGTAAACACCTGTTTGGGCACACGGGAGAGTTCGGAAGGGAACGAGCACTGTTTTACTTTTTCAACGCAGAATTGGCTGGAATTGAGATCGGACGCCATGTCGCGTTTGGAGAGCCACTTATGTGTCTAAACAGTGGAAACCCCCCAATTATAACTGAAACCCTAATCCAAACACACCCCTAACCCTAATCCCAACGGTAACCCTAACCACACCTCTAACCCAGACACACCCCTAACCCTAATCCCAACCCTATTCCCAACCGTAAATGTAATCTAAACCCTAATCCTAACTTTAGTCCCAACCCTAACCCTAATGGAAAAATGGAAATAAATACATTTTTTAAATTTTTCCCTAACTAAGGGGGTGATGAAGGGGGGGTTTGATTTACTTTTATAGTGGGTTATTTAGCGGATTTTTATGATTGGCAGCTGTCACCCACTGAAAGACGCTTTTTATTGCAAAAATATTTTTTGCGTTAAAACATTTTGAGAGCTATAATTTTTCCATATTTGAGTCCACAGAGTCATGTTAGGTCTTGTTTTTTGCGGGACGAGTTGACAAGTTTTTATTCCGATTTTTGTGAGGCAGAATGACCAAAAACCAGCTATTCATGAATTTCTTTTGGGGGAGGCGTTTATACCGTTCCGCGTTTGGTAAAATTGATAAAGCAGTTTTATTCTTTGGGTCAGTACGATTACAGCGATACCTCATTTATATAATTTTTTTATGTTTTGCCGCTTTTATATGATAAAAACTATTTTATAGAAAAAATAATTATTTTTGCATCGCTTTATTCTGAGGACTATAACTTTTTTATTTTTTCGCTGATGATGCTGTATGGCGGCTCGTTTTTTGCGGGACAAGATGACATTTTCAGCGGTACCATGGTTATTTATATCCGTCTTTTTGATCGCGTGTTATTCCACTTTTTGTTTGGCGGTATGAGAATATATATATATTTTTTTACGGTGTTCACTGAAGGGGTTAACTAGTGATATAGTTTTATAGGTGGGGTCATTACGGACGCGGCGATACTAAATGTGTACTTTTATTTATTTTTTTTAAATTTAGATAAAGAAATGTATTTATAGGAACAATATATATATATTTTTTTTGGAATTTTTAAAAAAAATTTTTTTACACATTGGAATATATATATATTTCTTACACTATAACATTGCCCCAGCGGGGGGGCATCATGTTATAGTGTAAGATCGCTGATCTGACACTTTGCTGTGCACTGTGTCAGATCAGCGATCTGACGTGCACTTTTCCTATGCTTCCCGGCGCCTGCACTGAGCAGGCGCAGTGAAGCCACTTCCCTGCAGGACCTGGATGCTGTGGCTATCTTGGATCCAGGCCTGCAAGGAGGAGGAGGAGGTAAGAGACCCTCGCAGCAACGCGATCACATCGCGTTGCTGTGGGGTCTCAGGGAAGCCCGCAGGGAGCCCCCTCCCTGCGCGATGCTTCCCTATACCGCCGGCACACTGCGATCATGTTTGATCACAGTGTGCCGGGGGTTAATGTGCTGGGGGCGGTCCGTGACTGCTCCTGGCACATAGTGCCGGATGTCAGCTGCAATAGGCAGCTGACACCCGGCCGCGCTCCCCCCGAGAGCGCGGCCGATCGCTATGACGTACTATCCCGTCGAGGGTCAGATAGGCCCAGGTCACCTCGACAGGATAGTACGTCTAAGGTCAGAAAGGGGTTAACGGACGTAGTAGCTTAGCAACAGTCAGAATTGTAATCTCTCAAATTCATTTTACTGAATGCAATTTCATGTGTGACAGAGCTTGCCATACGCTGTAGCTACATATAACGTGGATCATAAGTATGTAATGCAATAGTTGTCAATAAAAGAAATTAAAAAGAAAAGATAGAGGAGCAAATCTCTTTAATACTGTACAACATTTTCACACAGAGAAGCTGCAGCAACTTTTCTTCTGATGATCTATAAAAAACCCAAGCAAGAGGATTCCCCGGAGTGTGATCCTGCAGAATTAGACACCAAGGAATCTCATTAATCGCCGACCATGTTCAGCTTCCTCATGGTCCTCCAGCGATCCTTTAGCATCACTCCAGTGCGATTGTTGAATTCATAATTAATTAACATTTTACTCCAGTTCCCTACTCCATATTTTTTTACTCCTTTCTTTAATAGTTCATCTTCTTGCCAAGTCCAAGGCTAAAGAAAATGATTATAACAATTATGTTAGAATATTACACTATATATGACAATACGCAGAATTCTTTGACATATTCATTCATCGTATTTCGCTGTTGCTTACATCATCCCATACATCATACACACATAAAGGTACAGTGGACTCTACTGAATGTACCTGTTCATTAAATCACAAGCTTAAAGCATAAAATCATAACTGAATCTGTATACGTTGGTCAATGGCGGCAATTTTTTCCCATATAACCTACGGCCACCACCTTTCAGCCCTGTATTTCAGAATTCTGGAATACTGTGTATGTCTCCAAGCAAAACAAAACAAAAAGACTCTTACTATACAGAGTCATCCCCATGTGGGGTGGGTGCAGCCACCTGCATTTAAAAGCAGCGACCAGAGCTAGCTTGGATCGCTCATATTCAACCATTTAGATGCTGCCATCAATCATCGACAGTGGACATTAAATAGAACGACCAGGTAGGGGCACCCATTGCCCTGCCCTATATACGGTTATGGAGTGCTGAGAATTTGCTATGGCAGCCAGAGAACTACTGAGGCCAAGCTTCACAGATCGTAATTACCATATAAATCATTTATTGGGGGGGGGGGGGGTGAGGGGGAGACGAATAATTAAAATAAATTAATTAAAAAAATAAATTAAAAGGAAAACATTTGAAATCACTTTGTTTTCCCAATTCAAAAACCATGAACCTTACATGGTACTTGGTATTGTCACAGCTATAAAATTCTTATATATAAATATGTTAAACTAATTATAGCCCATATGATAGAGAAAAAGAAATTAAAATGACATAATTCCAGTTTCTCAGTCAAGTTACCTCCTCAATAAGATGCAATCGAAGACGATCAAATCATTTTAACCCCTTCACAACATGTACTGTGCATGTCATGTCCTTCCCTTTGATGTGGGCTCCAGCGCTGAGCCCACATCTTTTCTGGCACATGTCAGCTCTTTTGACCAGCTGACATGTGCGCTAACAGCCGCGGGAGGAATCGCGATCTGTTAGCCTGTTTAATGCCGCCACCAATCTCGGATAGCGGCATTTAATGTGACTGCGCCAGAAGTGCATCACTAGTCCCACCCCAAGTGAGTATTTCTGCTACACAGAGCAGAGCTGCAGCCCTGATTATTATAGGTAGCGATATATTGCACTTATTTATTTCAAAGGGTACTCAACCAAATATTAAGTTAAGAGTGCCAACAATTTTGGGGTTTTGTGTGAAATTATGTCAAATTTGCCTTTTTCTACCTGTTTTTTTGTGTTGCTCCAACACACAGAAAGGAAGTCAACATGTGTATAACAAAACGTGTAATTGCAATAATTTTCTTAAAGAAATACTTAATTTTCTGTAACAATTTCAATGATACCAACACTTTCAGCCATTACTGTATGTGTTTAAACACGGACATGTGAATGAGGCCTCAGTATTGCTATGGGCCGCATGCTTCCTTATATGTTACACTCTCCTGTGGTTCATTTAATTTTAATGATTAATTGAAGCACATTATTTGGAAAAGGTTCCAATATATTACCAGTTGTACTCTCCACCAAGTGTTCTTGGCGTAATAAGGAAGTAGATTACCAGGCCTTTCTTCCGCACAGTAATGTGGCACCCGTGAAGAAGCCACACTGAATCAGCACTGCATGTTGTCGATACAAACCGCCTCATCGCACAACGTTCTGCTGCAGACGCTGGGCAGTACGTTTACTTTATGTTTTTAATTGGTGATTAAATTCCAAAACACGTATGCAAGATTTGCACATTTTTTTCTGCCCATGTATACTGGTGCAGAACAACAAATGGCGGTTTGTAGTAGTGGCGCTAACGGCCGTCCCAATGAGGAGGAAATAAGTGCGCAGGTCCCCGCAGCTCCAGCCGGATACCCCACAGCGGGGGAGAAAGACTTGCAACAGGAACAGACTAGCCGGTCTCAGGAGCGCGGAAGGAGAACACAGACACCAGCTAGGGTAAAACCACAACCGCTCCTGAGACCGGCTATTCTGTTCCTGTTGCATGTATACTGGTGCGACTTTTTAATTTTCGAATAAAGACTTCTGAATTTTATTAAACACGCTGGATATTTTTCTATTTCTACACACATTTTATACAGACTCCAACTCCACAGCCCTGGATTTTTGCTGGATGAGTTGTACTTTTGAATAACACCATTCTTTTTATCGTTTGATATGGGAGCTTGGTTCTTTTCCTCTGAGCCGACATTTTTATTGATACCTTTTTGGGGTAGATACGATGTTTTGATTCCTTCTTATTGCATATCCCTGTGTTGTTGCGGCAGCTGAAAAAGCATACTTCTCATTTTGACTCCTTTTCTCATCATATTGTTAACATATCGGGTTATTTAATTTTATACTATAATAGGTCAAACTTTTACCGATGAGGAGATACCACGTCTATTTTTTTTAATTTTTATTTCCTTATTGAAAATGGAGAAAATCTTTTTACTTTTTCATATTTTTAGAGGTATAATGGGGAAAGTTTCTCCCTGCAAAGAGTGCCAAGATGGCGTAACATTTACAAGACATGCAATGTTCCACGTGTTAATTAAATCTGTAACTAACCACTTCAGAACAAAGTCAATATCGACCCTTTATCAAGCCTTCTTGGTATAAAGGTACCGTCACACATAACGATATCGTTAACGATATCCTTGCTTTTTGTGACGTAGCAACGATATCGTTAAGGAAATCGTTATTTGTGACAGCGACCAACGATCAGGCCCTTGCTGGGAGATCGTTGGTCGCTGAGGAAAGTCCAGAACTTTATTTCGTCTCTGGACTCCCTGCTGACATCGCTGAATCGGCGTGTGTGACGCCGATCCAGCGATGTCTTCACTGGTAAACAGGGTAAACATCGGGTTACTAAGCGCAGGGCCGCGCTTAGTAACCCGATGTTTACCATGGTTACCAGCGTAAACGTTAAAAAAACAAACACTACATACTTACCTTCAGCTGTCTGTCCCCGCTCTGCTTTCCGGCTGACCGGCGCTGACAGTGCAGAGGAAAGCAGAGCGCCGGAGGACAGACAGCTGAAGGTAAGTATGTAGTGTTTGTTTTTTTAACGTTTACGCTGGTAACCAGGGTAAACATCGGGTTACTAAGCGCGGCCCTGCGCTTAGTAACCCAATGTTTACCATGGTTACCGGGGACCTCGGGATCGTTGGTCACTGGAGAGCTGTCTGTGTGACAGCTCTCCAGCGACCAAACAGCGACGCTGCAGCGATCGACATCGTTGTCAGTATCGCTTAGTGTGAAGGTACCTTTAGAAGCCTTCCCTAGCTGCTATCGCATGCATATATTACAGATGTATGTAAAACCAACAGATAATAATATCTTCCTGCAGCAAAGCGTCCCACCTCACCCCAACGCGCATCACGCCCCCGGAAGCTGGTTGCGACACGCGCGTTGGGGTGAGGTGGGACGCTGTGCTGCAGGTAGATATTATTCTTATCTGTTGGTTTTACATACATCTGTAATATATGAATGCGATAGTGGAGCGCCCCCAGACGCAGGGCCGCGGGTTACTCTGTACCGGTCCTCTGCTGGCTCAGTTCTGGGGATGTCACGGTGTCTGGACCCGGTCCGTGACCCTGCTAAGGGGCGTCCAATGAAAGGTGATAAGAGTCTGTCAAGGTTTTGTGACGCCACCTGTGGTATTCGGTCAGGGTGACCGACGCTGCTTGGGGCCCACTGGGGTGATGTGATGGCAGCTAGATGGTATACCTTCCTACAGGTGAAGTATATCCCCAGGGCTTCCCAGTAAGGTGGATGGTGATGGTGTGAGGTGCAGACAATAACGAGGACACAGGGTTGCAGTCTCTTTACCTCTTCACTGAAGACTTCGGCATCCGCAATCCAGCGCACAGTTAACAGGGCTGTCTGAGACCGGCTGGTCCGAAGGCACATCCAGAGTTCCCTTTGCAGGTGGAAATCGTTGCCTACCACTAGCGCCTGTGTGTTGTAGTGCTTCCCTGCTGAGCATTCGGGATAGTCCTCACAACTTCTATTCTCGTTCATTCTAATTCGTTCCAGTTCTTTCTATTCTCCGTCCCCCAGTATGTTATGGCTAGGACGCACCCGTTTGACGGGTAGGCTCGGAGCTCTTCCGGGACCCTAGAGATGCCCCTCTCCACGCGTTGCCCCCTATGTCTTCTTAGGTGATGTAAGGTAGACAGCCAACCTATAATTAACTGTCCCTCGGTATTTGAAGTAAGGCATAAAGTCAGTCACTTCCTCGGTGTTCCGGGCACCGGCTACGCGCCTCAGTAGGATGTTGCCGTTCTCCGGGCACGACTCCTACTGGCTCTCCTTTGTGCTTGATCTCGTTTCTCACTGTCCACAATATCCTTCGCTTCGTGTCTCTTTCTTAGGATACCGCCGCGGGTAGTGCAGGCGCTGTTCCGTAACGTTCTGCTCTTGTCGCTAGGTACCTGCCAGGTTCCCACGCCTGGCAGGGACCCCCCTGAATCTTCTCCCTGCAACACCCCCTGCCACGGGATGTTGCCTGAATCAAACCCAGTCAGCTTCTGACTAACTTCCTATCCGACCCCCAGTTTTACTAGTGTGAGGAGTGGCCTCATAAATAAAACCTTTTGCTCCTCCTAGTGGCCGGAGTGTGAAGTGTACTGTGTGCTGGTGATACCTGGTCAGATGAACTCCTTTAGTGCCATCAGACATACCATCACTCCCCTTAGTGGCAGAGTGACGTTACTGCAATGACCAGGTCTCTGGGGCGCTGCAATAGCAGCTAGGGTTGTACCGGACAGGTATAAGGGGTCTCTGGGGCGCTGCACTTCCCCCCCGGTTAAATCCAGTACTCCTGGACTGGGAAGAAGAACAACAATACATGTCAGCAAAAGACATACAAAATTTTGGAATGCTTGGAACAAGTAAATATAACAATGCTTCCCTTTATGAGAGGTGAGGACACTTGAACGTTACAAACAAAAACAAGGTTAAATATTTTAAATAACATTCTGACTATAAATAACGTCTGGTACCCTTCCGGGTATTCTACTAAGTGCAAATTCTGAACAATAATTTAACTTCTCCTTTAAGGGCGTATAGGCTGAACCCACTAAAAGTACTTTAATGCAAACTCAACTTTTTCTTTATTTTCTAACTTCAATGCAGGACCGCCTAGCTCCTTGGCTGGGCCTACTGTCATTGTTTCTCTATCAGCAACCAACCATCTTCCTATGGTTCTCAGGAGGACTCTCTAACCCCTACGGGTTCACTTTCAACTTTTCCTGTCCTCAATCTCTAGCAACATTATCAACAGTTTCTAAATCTCAACATTATTACTATTTTTAACTTTCCTAAGGCAACATTATACTTAAGTGCAACATGTGAACATTCCCTTTAAGAGGGAACCAAGTCTCTTTGAGGTAGTGCAGATTCTTTCTGTCTGCAAGTCCGTTTGAAAGCAAGACGTTCTGTGCTGTGTTCAAAGCAGTCTCTTCACAAAGCCTTCTTTCATTGTAAAACCAGTAGAGGGCACCTTTAATAAGGTGCGAACTATATACAAAGCAGTTTGTGAATCATTCACCGTCCATGATTCGGCAGTCTTTTTAAAACAGTGATGAACAAACAAGCCAAAAAACAAGAGGGATCCCGGGTAAACGAAGGGTTCTTTAAGAGTTAACCCTGGACGGGTTTTAGCAGCACGTAACAAGAAGAACAAATAGTTAACTATTTACAAGTGCGGGCCTTTGAGGTTTATTTCCGCGAAGGTTGTGGCCGTACCTCACAAACCACCCCTCTCGGTCGGGAACGGGTGGATCCCACAGTTACGCGAGGGGCCTGGTCAGTTTGGTGGTCTGTAGCGGAGGCCTCTGCCCCTGGAGCTTCAGCTGCAACCTGAAGGACTGCGCACCGCTGGATGCCCCTGGCCATCCAGCCGATCCCCCTCTGCCATCGGGTGTAGGTCACGGCATCCCCAGGCTTCAGGTCACCGCCTGTTGTGAATTCTGTTGTCGAGCTCCCTCCTGTGGTCATGAATGGTACTTCGGTGAGTTCGGTCCATGGGCTCCCTCTGGTGGCTGTGAGTGGAGCTGCTGCTTCTGAGGTTCCTTACACAGGTGACGTGGTTTATCCTTTGGTTGGCTTCTCTATTTAACTCCACTCAGATCGTTTCTCCATGCTAGCTGTCAATGTTTTAGCATTGGTTCAGTTCGCTCCTGGATCTGTCTGGTGTCCTGTCTTCTCCTGCAGAAGCTAAGTTCCTGATTGTTATTATTGTTCTTGTTTCTTTGTCTAGCTGGTTATCTTGATTTTGTCTTGCTAGCTGGAAGCTCTGGGATGCAGGGTGGCACCCCCGCACCATGAGTCGGTGCGGAGGACCCTTTTGCACACTCTGCGTGGTCTTTTGTAGGTTTTTGTGCTGACCGCAAAGATTCCTTTCCTATCCTCTGTCTATTTAGTAAGTCGTGCCTCCCTTTGCTGAAACCTATCTCATTTCTGCGTTTGTGACTTTCATCTTTACTCACAGTCATTACATGTGGGGGGCTGCCTATTCCTTTGGGGAATTTCTCTGAGGCAAGGTAGGCTTTATTTTCTTCTCTAGGGCTAGCTAGGTCTTAGGCTGTGACGAGGAACATAGGGAGCGTCAGGAGCGCTCCACGGCTATTTCTAGTGTGTGCGATAGGATTAGGGCTTGCGGTCAGCAGAGCTCCCACATCCCAGAGCTCGTCCTGTATGAGTTTAACTATCAGGTCGGGTGCTCCTAACCACCAGGTCATAACAACGGTCCTCATCGACTGCTCCATAACAGGGCTCCACCTCGCTCCGGGTGACATGGACCTGTAGGGGCTCTCCGATCTCCTGGATGACACCCCTCTCTTCCTTGGGATTGAAGAGGACCACTACCCCCCAGTGCGATGGTGGGACCTTCACCTCCTCTGTGAGGTCAATCACAGTCACAGGTCGGGGCTGCTTCCTCCATGCTGCCACCAGGCGCCGCTGGTGTTCCGTCACCGGCAGGATCCTCAGGTCCGGCTCCTGTGGTGCGCGATCCCCTGGCCGGGTTCGGGGGTCTGCCGCGGTCGGAGCGGGTAAAGGAGGGGACACAGAAAGACGGATCTCCGTCGAGTGGCCCAACCAGGTACTCAAGCGAGCGCGGGCCTCTCGGCAACGCGCCAGCCGCCGGGCTTCGGCTGCGGCCACCCAGCCGTCAGGCATCATCCGCCTGCCGGGTGTCTCTCTAGGCGGCTCCGCAACAGTTAACCCCTGCAGCGTCGGTGGTTCCGGGGCTGGTACGGGTACTGTAGCCCCGCGCTGGGCCGGGATGTCACCATGCTGGGTCCTGGAAGTCGCCATCTTTGTCCCCTCCTCTGGATCTTCTTCCCGGGCTCTTTTTCGGGGGCGGCTCCGTCCCCACTGTCCCCACCCTCCATAGAGGATGAGAAGGCGGACCTCAGCGGCTGACGGGCATGCCCTCAGAATACAGCAATACTTAGACTGAGCGGCCATTGCTTTTCACGCTCGCAGTCCTTTCACGCCCAGAACTCCACGCCCTTCTTCTTCTCCTGCGCTCCTCGTGGCGCTATAATGGCGGCGGTTTTGGCGGGAATCCTTGCAGCGGTCAGCAATGTACAGTCTTTACAACACGTTACAGTTCAGTCACAATTCAATCACAGTTCCAAGGCACACATGACCTGCTTCTCAGGCTTAAGTAGATCCTGTTCGTGACGCCAAGTTGGAGTGCCCCCAGACGCAGGGCCGCGGGTTACTCGGTACCGGTCCTCTGCTGGCTCAGTTCTGGGGATGTCACGGTGGCTGGACCCGGTCCGTGACCCTGCCAAGGGTCGTCCAATGAAAGGTGATACGAGTCTGTCAAGGTTTTGTGACGCCACCTGTGGTATTCGGTCAGGGTGACCGACGCTGCTTGGGGCCCACTCGGGTGATTTGATGGCAGCTAGATGGTAAACCTTCCCACAGGTGAAGTATATCCCCAGGGCTTCCCAATAAGGTGGATGGTGATGGTTAGAGGTGCAGACAATAAGGAGGACACAGGGTTGCAGTCTCTTTACCTCTTTACTGAAGACTTCGGGATCCGCAATCCAGAGGACAGTTAACAGGGCTGTCTGAGACCGGCTGGTCCGAAGGCACATCCAGAGTTCCCTTTGCAGGTGGAAATCGTTGCCTACCACTAGCGCCTGTGTTGTAGTGCTTCCCTGCTGAGCATTTGGGATAGTCCTCACAACTTCTATTCTCGTTCGTTCTAATTCGTTCCAGTTCTTTCTATTCCTTGTCCCCTAGTATGTTATGGCTAGGACGCACCCGTTTGACGGGTAGGCTCGGAGCTCTTCCGGGACCCTAGAGATGCCCCTCTCCACGCGTTGCCCCCTATGTCTTCTTAGGTGATGTAAGGTAGACAGCCAACCTATAATTAACTGTCCTGCGGTATTTGAAGTAAGGCATAAAGTCAGTCACTTCCTCGGTGTTCCGGGCACCGGCTACGCGCCTCAGTAGGATGTTGCCGTTCTCCGGGCACAACTTCTACTGGCTCTCCTTTGTGCTTGATCTCGTTTCTCACTGTCCACAATATCCTTCGCTTCGTGTCTCTTTCTTAGGATACCGCCGCGTATAGTGCAGGCGCGGTTCCGTAACGTTCTGCTCTTGTCGCTAGGTACCTGCCAGGTTCCCACGCCTGGCAGGGACCCCCCTGAATCTTCTCCCTGCAACACTCCCTGCCACGGGATGTTGCCTGAATCAAACCCAGTCAGCTTCTGACTAACTTCCTATCCGACCCCAGTTTTACCAGTGTGAGGAGTGGCTTAATAAATAAAACCTTTTGCTCCCCTTAGTGGCCGGAGTGTGAAGTGTACTGTGTGCTGGTGATACCTGGTCAGATGAACTCCTTTAGTGCCATCAGACGTACCATCACTCCCCTTAGTGGCAGAGCGACGTTACTGCAATGAACAGGTCTCTGGGGCGCTGCAATAGCAGCTAGGGTTGTACCGGACAGGTATAAGGGGTATATGTTAACTACTCTGCATTATTGACTACTGAGTGTGATATATACTATTCAGCTTCCCACTTTTTTAGGGTGCTCGGGCATTTATGCACATGATGATTACTGTTTACAAATAAAGCTTTGATGTTATTTTTCTATTCTGGATCGCTTCATTTCGGTTGTTTTGTTAGGTTAGACCGAGTTGTGACTAGTATCGAATAAATGGTGCCAAGTCAAGTCCTCTTCCTCGTGAAGAAGTTATTTGCATATTTAAATTCCCAGAGTAGCTGTACATGGCCTACCAGTTTATTTACACCAGCTTGGCACTCTGAACAAGGAGAACGATCCCCCTTACATGTCCAGTCAGAGGTCTCACACTTAGTCATAGGGTTTAGGTCAGGTGAGAAAGGGGCCGTGTCATTATTCCTATGGCTGCAGCATTTTTTGTTATATATTTTATTTATTTAATATTTGACCATGCTTTTTTTATATCACAATCTATATTAAATAGAAATAATTAGAAATATTCCAGCTCTCAACATTGGCCAATGGGACTATTGTAGATTCATAGTATTGCAGTTTTCAGCTTGCTCATTATCATCACAGATGGGATTACAATGACAGGTAGCAGCTCCATACACAACATCCACCAATCACATTAGGCAATGTCACAGTTGTCTCTGCTCCCCACCTCTTGGCAATAACTTTTTCACAAGCTTCAATATAATAGATAGGGTCCGAGATACTTTATTGGTGCTAATGTCTGTCCAGATTTCTAAATACAACAGGAAGTAAGGACGTGTGCGCTACAATATTTGATTTTTTAAAAAAATACAGAATCGTGATATGGAAAAGGAATTTCTTTTTTTATCAAAGATGTTAAAATACATTTAGCATAAAGCCGAACTTAAAAAGTACCGTGGGTCATATTCTGACAACACATTCCCTTTTAAGTTACATTTATTTGGCTAAACCTTACCTGTTTTTTTTTACGTGCTGCAGAATTAGAAGATGTATCAAGATGTTCAGGTGATATATTTTCTAAATTATCACAATTTTGTTTTCCTATTGTATGAAAGTAAGGAAAGTGTGAGATATTTTACTGCCAAGTAAGTTTTTGGATAAAATGATTCAACAGTGATTTCCCCCTAATTTAAAAGTTATACTCAATGGAGCCCACTGTGGGGTAATAAGAAATAATCCAATATTCACTTACCAGACCAGTCCTGTACCTACATACAGTGACCCCAGCACAGGTATCCACTTCGGACAAAATGTGAAGCCTGCATCGGACCATAATCTTCCGATTGGCTGTACGGGTCAAGTGATGTCTCCTCTGGACTCGGATACCGCAAGGAGACACAGAAAAAAAAGCGGTGCTGGGCGGGTAGGCGACAATAAGATTTTTTTATTTTTTTTTTTAATTATCCCACCCTGGGCAATTGAGAATAACTATTTAGGGTATGTGCCAGCAATCCAAAACTGGGAGCGTTTTGGACGCAGCGCATATTCGCTGTGCCCAAAGCGCTGCCCTCTATTGAACGCAGGTGAATCCGCATGTGTTCAATAGATTGTAGGGTGAAATTTCTCTTGCAGAGACTCGTGTCTCCGCAAGAGAAATTGACATGCTGCGGTCTGGAGAGACGCGCCACATGTCCGTCTCCACAGTTGAGCCGCGGGCAACTCTGAATGCATTGCTGGCATGGGATTTCTTGAAATCCCATCCACTTTGCTGTAACAGCTGGACGCTGAGCGTTGGGTACTGCACAAGTACACAGAGTCCAAGCCGCAGCGTTTACTGATCGTCTGCACATACCTTTAAGGGTAAGGGAAAACTCCTTTAAACAAATCAATTAACATAATTTTATCTTCCGGACCACTTTAAAGTTCCCAACTGAAATGCACACTTTAATGGTGCTGCATTTTGAGTTTTTTTATGACAAATGTTTTGGGTGCTCTGCCGACCACTGGAGCCCAGTTGGTTTGGGACCTACTGAAGTTTCCTTCTTACAAACCTACTATGAAATTAATTAATATCAGAAAATAACTGTTAGGACAGATTTACATGGCTGCAGTACACTACTGCCAGGTTTAACACAATGTAGTGAATCTGGAAAACTTTACACCGTGAACACAGCAGCAGGTTCAGCAATGTAGTCATACTGCACATTACTAACAGAATAAACAGGTTTGGTAATTAATCATATAGCTAAAGTAATGCTACTGAACACAGAAAAAGGTTTTAAATTTGCAAAAACATGGGATAAATAAAACAGTAATGTGCCTGGGAGAATGAGAAAGTTATCAAACTATTACTACTTAGTGGAAGAGTTGCAAAGAACGTGAAATTGTCCTAACTCACCTATAATGGATTTGCTTATTGCTTTCTTCCATGTTTTGCCAGGATGCCACGGTGTGTCTTGTTCCAAAGAGAAGAGTTGCCTCTGAGGTCTGCAAAAGATGGTGCCGAATTAGGATTTACTACTTTGGATTCACTGGTTTGATGAAAATTAAGTTTAGAAGGGTATTCTCATGTTATAAAATGTGTCCAGTTAGTTAGAATAGCATGAGAATAAGAAAATTGGCAATGGACTATCTGCAGTCATTCTGTTGCTGTGAAAGCCTTTATCTTACATAGTGTACAGCTTAACCCTTGCCGTGGTGTGATGACTTTTACACTTTTTTGATCAAAAAACTAAGCACCCTATGTTATTTACATGTAATATTACTATTTACTTTCAGCAGTGTATATAATAATAATCTTTATTTATATAGCGCCAACATATTCCGCAGCACTTTACAGTTAAACAGTTTCAAACACAACAGTCATAAGTAATGGCGCTAATAATAATATAATGATTAAAGAAACAGAAAACAACCCTGAAACAGGTGTGTATTTACAATGATGTATTTACAGTGAAGGTCCAGCCATCTACAGGGGGTGGGGGATAGGTGGAGATAGTGAATGGGCTACACACACACTTACACATAAAATGACTTTGATTAGGGAACGTGATAGACCACTCTGAACAAATGTGTTTTGAGGGAGCACATAAAACTGTGCAAATTGTGGCTGGTCCTAATATCTTGGGGTAGTGCATTCCAGGGGATTAGTGCAACGCGGGAGAAGTCTTGAAGTCGGGAGTGGGACGTACGGATTACTGCAGAGGTTAGGTGAAAGTCATTTGCATAGCGCAGCGGTCAGTTAGGCCCATAGACAGAAATGAGGGAGGAGATGTCAGGTGGTGCCGTACTGTGCAGAGCTTTGTGGGTGAGAACAAGTACTTTGAATTGGATCCTATAATGAATGGGCAAACAGTGTAACTGGCAAAGAGCTGACGCATCCGAGTAACGATTAGACAGGTGGATGACCCCGGCTGTATTAAGGATAGAATGGAGAGGGGAAGTCGAGTAAGGAGGAGGCCAATTAATAGAGCGTTACAATAGTCCAGGCGGGAGTGGATCAGGACGACAGTGAGGGTTTTTGTTGTTTCCATGGTGAGAAAAGGGCGGATTCTAGAGATGTTCTTTATGTGTAAGCGGCAAGAGCGGGCAAGAGATTATATATGGGAGGTGAAGGAGAGATTCGTGTCAAACATAACACCCAGACAGCCCGCCTGCTACCTGGGTGTTATTATGGTGCCACCCACGGAGAGGGAAATGTCAGATTTAGGGAGATTAGTAGACGGCGGGAGCAGAAGAAGTTCAGTTTTGGAGAGGTTGAGTTTCAGATAGAGAGCGGACATGATGTTGGAGACTAAGGACAGTCAGTGGCGTTCTGTAGTACAGCGGGGGGAAGGTCAGGGGATGACGTGTATAGTTGTGTCATCAGCATAAAGATGGTAGTGAAAGCCAAATCTGCTGATAGTCTGTCCAATTGGGGCCGTGTAGAGGGAGAAGAGAAGGGGTGCAAGGACTGAGCCCTGAGGTACCCGACAGTGAGAAGAGGAGATGAAGTGGAGCTAGTGAACAGAACACTGAAGGAGAGAGCAGTGTCCTTAATGCCTAGTGACTGGAGCCTAGAGAGTAGAAGGTGGTCAGAACTCCTCCTTGAGTTGTAGTTGTGGTTCAGTGGCTGTGTCCTACTGATACTACATTGACACATTAATGGCCTTAGTGCTGTTACATGCATAAAATGATAAAGCCTTTGAACAAGCACATAATACAAGTGAGCAATGATTAGGAGAACTGCTCTGAAAACTACTATTGGGGACTGTTAATTTTGCTGGACTGATAGCAGCTTGGTCAGGAGGGAATGTGACTATATAACAATTTGTTTCTATCTTAGGTTTTGTTTTATAGTGTACAGCTTGTTGCCAACAAGACCAAAAGAGACTGGCCAGGTAAGCATTTCAATAGTTTCATATATCTCTGAACTAATCTCCCGATATCTTCCCTCACGTGATCTCCGGTCCTCCCAAGACCTCCTTCTCTCCTCCACACTTATTCGCTCCTTATCCAATCGCCTCCAAGACTTCTCACGAATATCCCCCATCCTCTGGAATTCTTTGCCCCAACATGTCTGACTATCAACCACATTCGGATCCTTCAGACGGAACCTGAAAACCCATCTCTTCAGGAAAGATTACAGCCTGCACTGACCCCGCTGCCTCCTCATCACTACTGAAGCTACCACCTCACCAACACCAGAGCTGCTGCAACCCTCAACCTATTGTCTCCTTCTCCACCATCCTGTAGAATGTAAGCCCGCAAGGGCAGGGTCCTCGCCCCTCTGTATCAGTCTGTCATTGTTAGTTTGTTTACTGTAAGTGATATATGTAACCCCTTCTCATGTACAGCACCATGGAATCAATGGTGCTATATAAATAAATAATAATAGTTACATTCCTGACTAAGGAGTTACCTCACGAGACCCCAGTCAGCTCTCTCCAGCCCACTGATTTCTATACAGAAGTTAGATATTCACATTCCCTCCCGACCCAGCTGCTGTTATCAGTTCAGCAAAATTAACAGCCCCCAATAGCAGTTTTCAGAGAAGTTCTCCTAATCATTGCTCACTTGTATTAGGTGCTTGCTCAAAGGCTTTATAATTTTATGCATGTAACAGCACTGGGGCCGTTAATGTGTCAATGTAGCATTAGCTCAGCAGTAGGACATAGCCACTGAACCACAACTACCTCTCAAGGAGGAGTTCTTGCTTTCCCAACAAGGAAGTGAAAGAGTCTTGAGAGCTATGTGCAGAGCGAGCTGTTAAAGTTCCGGGGTGTGATTACTGCCACCACTCATAGTATAGAGAGCAGTGCAGTGAGCCAAGACTGTAATTGTACCCTACACCACCCTTGTAACTGAAAGTCGGCAGCTCCTGGGAGGAAACAAGCTTATTTTCTCCCAGTAGCCGCATTTTCAGTAAAGCAGCTGGGCAGCATTGCAAGCCATTTACAAGCAAATGAGCCCTATATCTGCAGGTAAATAGTATTCCAAGGCGACAGGTTTCCTTTAAGCACCATATAGTGAAAAAACAGGATTTTTGGTTGCTTACCGTAAAATCTATTTCTTGGAGCCTCCATTGGGGGACACAGGAACCATGGGTGTATGCTGCTGCCACTAGGAGGCTGACACTATGCAAATAAAAAAGTTAGCTCCTCCTCTGCAGTGTACACCCCATTATACTCTTCAGTTAGTGAGAAAGCAGTAGGAGATAAATAACGAGGTTGAAAAACCATAACCACAAACTTGAGAACTGTAAACGTGAGAACAGTCATAGAACATAAAACAGAAACTGAGAAACATTGGGAGGGTGCTGTGTCCCTCAATGGAGGCTCCAAGAAACAGATTTTACGGTAAGCAACCAAAAATCCTGTTTTCTTTATCGCCTCTCATTGGGGGACACAGGAACCATGGGATGTCCCAAAGCAGTCCCTAGGGTGGGAAAAACAGACTTCCATCAGGTCAGAGGACTCACCACTGCCACCTGCAAGATCCTTCTGCCTAGGCTGGCGTCCACCGAAGCGTAGGTATGGACCTTGTAAAATTTGGCGAACGTGTGGATGGAAGACTAAGTTGCCGCTTTGCAAAGCTGTAGGGCGGAAGCCCTGTGGTGCACCGCCCAGGAGGCGCCGACTGCCCGGGTAGAATGGACCTTGATCCCAGGAGGGGGCACTCTGTTCTTGAGGCCAGCAAGACAGGGCCGCCAACTCGGAAGCGCGGCGGATAGACGTGATGGCCACAAAAAAGGCCACATTCCAAGATAGAACTGACAGGGGAATCTCCATGAGAAGCTCAAAGGGGGAAACCCTCAGAAAGTCCAGTACAAGGTTTAAATCCCATGATTCCACCGGGGCCCTATACGGAGGGACAGCATGGGCTGCTCCTTGAATGAAGGTCTTAACCTGAGGCCGAGAAGCTAAAGTCTTCTGGAAAAGGATGGAAAGCGCAGAAACCTGGCCCTTTAGGGAACTTAGAGCAAGGCCCGAATCCAGTCCTGCCTGAAGGAAGGCCAAGATGGAAGGCAGGGAAAAGGACTCGCACCAACGGAAGTAAGCCTTCCAGGTACGATAGTAGATCCTGGAAGACGAAGGCTTCCGAGCCTGGATCATGGTGAGAATCACCTGGTCCGAAAAGCCGGACGCTCTTAGATCTGCGATCTCAACAGCCATGCCGTTAAACTGAGCAACCGAGAATTCGGGTGGCAGATCGGACCCTGAGACAGCAGATCGGGCTTGTCTGGAAGGCACCAGGGAGCGTCCACGAGAAGGTTGACGAGCTCCGCGAACCAAGCTCTCCTTGGCCAATCCGGGGCGATCAGAATGACCGGCACCCCTTCCGCTTTGATCTTTTTCAACAGTTTGGGAAGTAATGGAAGGGGTCGGAACAGGTAGGGTAGCGCGAACTGTGACCAAGGATTGGCCAGAGCACCGACGCCCACTGCAAGAGGGTCGCAAGACCTGGAGACGAACTGCGGGACCTTCCTGTTCATTCGAGACGCTGTGAGGTCCATGTCCGGAGTCCCCCATCGAAGTCAAATCTGATGGAAGACCTCCTGATGCAAGGACCAATCCCCTGCCGCGGGGCCCTCACGGCTGAGGAAGTCGGCGGCCCAATTGTCCACGCCGGGGATATGCACCGCGGATAACACCGGAACCGTTGCCTCTGCCCAGAGGAGGAGGAGGATGTCGTCGAGGTATGGAAACAGAACCAGGCCTCTGACCCTCAAGATGGCCATCAGCGCCGCCATGATCTTCGTGAAAACTCTTGGGGCGGTTACAAGACCGAACGGCAGGGCAACGAACTGAAAATGTTCATGGAGCACCGCAAAGTGCAGGAATCGGTGATGTCCGGAGAATATCGGGACATGGAGGTAGGCGTCCTGAATATCTATGGAACGCAGAAATTCTTGAGCCTCCATGGAAGCAATTACTGAACGAAAGGATTCCATCCTGAAGTGTCTCAGACAAACTCTCCTGTTCAGCAATTTGAGGTCCAGAATGGGGCGAACCTTGCCGTCTTTTTTCGGTACCACAAAAAGGTTTGAATAGAAACCTGTGAACCGTTCTTTTTCTAGGACGGGAACGATTATCCCGGCTTTGAGAAGAGAAGCGATGGCTGTAAAGAAACCCGGAACTAGAGCTGGATCTCTTGGAGGTCGGGATTCGAAGAAACGATCCCGGGGTCGTGAAACGAACTCTATCTTGTATCCCCAGGATACAACTTCCCTGACCCATGCGTCCTCTACTGAGGAGATCCAGACGTCCCTGAAGAAGAGAAGACGGCCGCCCAACCTAGGAGGTGGGCTGGGGTCTTGCTGAGAGTCATGCCGAGGTGGATCTGCCAGTCCTGGGCCTGGAGGATCTACCCTGGGACAGAGTGGGCCTAAAGGATACTGTTTTCTCCTGACGTGCCTGTGGCCTCTGGTGCTGCTGAGAAAAGGAATTTGATGCCGCGAAGCGACGAAAAGGCCGAAAGGACCAAAATTGCCGTCTAGGAGGAGGGCAACGAGGCTTAGCTTGGGGGAGAAGAGAACTTGTACCCCCGGTGGCATCCTTAATGATTTGGTCCAGCTTGGAACCAAAGAGACGTGAGCCTTGAAAGGGCAGACTCGTAAGGGACTTTTTGGAAGATAAGTCTGCCTGCCAGGCCTTGAGCCAAACAGTCCGGCGGATGGCAACAGCATTGCTGGACGCCTGAGCCGCACAAGACGAGGCATCCAGAGAGGCGGAGACCAGGTATTCACCAGCGTGGGAAATCTGGTTGGCAAGCTCCGCCAGCTGCATGGGTGGCGCCCCGTCCAGGATATCTCGACGGATTTCTTTGGCCCATTTGGAAATGGATTTCGAAACCCAAGTGGAAGCAAAAGCTGGGCATAGAGCAGCTGCAGCCGCTTCAAAGGCTGACTTCGCAAAGGATTCTATAACTCTATCGTTAGAATCCTTCAGAGATGCTCCGCCGGACAGTGGAAGCACCGTGTTGGTGGACAGCGTGGAAACAGGGGGATCCACCGAGGGAGAGACCGTCCAATTGGCAGTAAGTTCTGGAGAAAAAGGATACAACACACCAATGCGTTTTCCCCTCTGGTCGGGTTCTCTCTTTCTCTGGTCATGATTTCCTCGAATTCAGGATGAGGAGCAAAAAACTTGGAAGGTGGTTTAGCCCGTCTAAACGAAACCGCCTGATCTGCGGGTTCCGTAGAGGGATCCTTGATGCCACAGGTTTGGTTTATAGCTCCAATGAGATTCTGGACCATATCCCTCATGGCGGCGATTTGGTTAGAATCCAGCTCCGAAATATCCTCTGAGGGCGCATCAGAGAACGCCTCGCCTGACTCAGGGGAGGAGGATCAGGAGGACGCCGACCGCATAGGAGGACTGTGTGGCGAGATGGAGCGAGAAGAGGACTCAGACCGTCGTTCCTGTCTGGACCTTTTGCGGCTTATCACGGAGGGCTCGGGCGGAGGCTCCTGCGACCCGCTGGCCACTGCGGGGGTCTGCAGAGGTAATCGATCCAGCACGGACATCAGAGTTTGAGACACCCGTGTTAGATCGGCCTCCGATTGTGACAGAGAGGAAGCCCAGCCTGGGATGGGGGTATCACTCTTGGGCGGATTGGCCGGGGGATCCTGGGTGGTGGGAACAATCGGGTTGCTGCAGGCCTGACAGAGCGGAGAGGACTGACCTGAGGGAAGTTTGAAGTTACAGGACGAACATGCAAAGTACTAGATTAAGGCGGAAGAGGAAGAAGTAGGAGGACGAGAGCGGCCCCCTTTAGAGTTAGACATTTTGAAGAGGTCCCTGAAGAAAATGCCAGCGGGTTAGGGGACTGGGGAGCAGAGGGGGGTGTCAGTCTGCAGTGCAGAGCTACTCACGGCAGACGAGAAAACGGATACCAGGTTGCTGCAGGCCTGGAGGAAGCTGTCCAGCTTGCGGTGGATCTCCGGAGAAAAGTAAAGCTCCTGTTGCAATCCGCGCAGATGGTGTGCTGTGTCCCCCACAGAAATGAGCGCTCTGGAAAGTGTGGGGCACCATGTGTGTGCCAAGCAGCCGCGAGGAGGAAGGGGCGGAGTCAGCCGAGATGGCGCCGGTGGGCGGAGAGTGCAGGACACAGTTTGTTGGGTGGGAGAAAGCCCACCCGATGAAAGCGGAAGTGGGGGAGCGCGGTACTGGAAGTAGGCCCGGGTCGAAGCCGGGGCCTAAATTAGGAGCCGGCAGCCGAGGAAAGAGCCGCGGCGCCGGAATAGTGCGCCGCAGTAGAAAAGGCTGTAGAGCAGCCGCCGCGAAAATCCCCGCGGCGCCAGAGCACTGCGCCGCAGGGAGAAGCGGCGCGGCAGCCTGTGAGGGCTGTCGCGCTGGAGAAAGTAGTGCCCTATGAAACCGCCGCGCCGGAGCAGTGCGCCGCAGGAAGAAGCGGCACGGCAGCCTGTCAGGGCTGTATCACAGGCGCCGGACAGTGGAGAAGGTGGGCGGCTGTAGAACCGCGGCGCCGGAGATAGGAAGCGGTGCGGCAGCCTTTAAGGGCCCCGCGTCGGATAGAAGGCAGAAGGGCCACTGCAAGAAGAAACGCACCTTCCTGCTGCGCAATTGAGGACCACCTTATCCTGCAATCCCGGGTCATGCTGCTGCAATCTGGGCGCAAGCGACGACCAGGTAATCTGGGAGCCCCTAGCAAGACCCCCCCCCTTGAAATATCTGGGATGGGATGGAGAAATACTTACCTCAAACCTCCCGTGCCGATACTAACCTGAAAAGGGAATGAGACATCCAGGGAGCTGATGGACGTCCTCGTCTCCGCAACCAACAGGCTCTGGTGGGCGAGTGGGTGGGGGACGGAGCCATGACCGGACTTCTAAGCACGCTTTTGTGCTAGGCTCTTGGTCTTGGAGAGGGATCTATGAGGATACGGGGTGGCAGTACACGCCGTACTCATAGTCCGTATTGTGGGACTACAGGTGTGAATGTTCACCCTGTATGCCTCCGGAAAACCTGAAAGAAAACTACGCACATTGAGGTAGATAAGGGTCTAATGAAAGACCCGTGTCCACCTCCTACTGACACTAAGCTAAACTGAAGAGTATAATGCCAGTCGGTGGGGTGTACACTGCAGAGGAGGAGCTAACTTTTTTATTTGCATAGTGTCAGCCTCCTAGTGGCAGCAGCATACACCCATGGTTCCTGTGTCCCCCAATGAGAGGCGATAAAGAAATTCTTCATATTCTAATTTAAGCTCTGTTTCACTCTCTAACGATTGTCAAGATTTGCTTGCGGTCAGTGGGAAGATCTTTGTGTATTAGCTAAAAAAAAAAAAAAACTTCCTGCTAGGTCTTAAGACCGGGAAAAACAGAAAAAGTATTGCTTCAATCATGCTAGGATTGTTGTTGTAACTAAAATTGCATTCACACAGGCCAATAATCATTCACATTAAATGTTAACTACCCTTCATCCACATTAATTGTGTGATGTTTATGGGTTGAGCAACTGAACAATGTGTGCGAAAACCAAAATAAATTCTTGTTCATCTTTTGAAAATTGTGTAATGTAAGTGGAGTTCGTTCGCTCATTCAATAAGAACGGCTTTCATGTCTTGGTTGGTTCAGAGGCAGTTAGAACATTGACGTTTGTACATATTGGTGATTATTGCAAATGCTACTATTCACATAAAATGGAAACTGATTATTGAACATTTTATCACTAATTCAATTTTATTTTGCGGGCGGGGTTTGCTTTCTCAGCTCTGCTGCATTGCTAAATCTAAAAACTGTGTCAGAGCAGGCGCACCCAGTAATCGAAGTGACACATCGTTGGATTCAGGATCTCTTTGCCTACATCATATTGCTCTCAGATGAGGTAGTAAAAACCTGCTGACAGATTCCCTTTAAAAACAGGTTTCCTGCAGGTAATCTAGTTCTTGTTCTTCATAAATATACTGATGGTTTAACCCCTTGGGGAAAAGGTCATTTTAGACCACACCATTTTTGGATATTTCATTTAAATAACAAAAAAAAGTATTTCCAGGTTTTAAGTTTTTTTTTAAACAACTATGAATAAGGGGATATAGTAAAAAGGTTGAAGAAAGGAAAAGGGAATATCCAGCACGTCCATCCAGTGTAAGTAAAATATCCAAAATTTATTGAAGCATTTTAAAAAACAATATTAAAAAAGAGAGAGGGAGACTCTCTCTGCCTGACGCGTTTCTGGCGCACCACGGCGCCCTTAGTCATAGGAACTAATACCATCTAGATGAACAGGTTTATATATAGCAAGGAACCAATCACAGACATAGCAATCAATTGCATTGAAAAAGGCTGCAGCTAAACACACATAACAAGACTTTTTTCTCCTATTTCAAATACACTGAAATTGCATAAATATATACTTTAAATTGCCGCAAGATCTATCTGTTAGTTCAATATATATAAAAAAGGTCATTCCTGTAATTCATACCGTGTGGCTGTTTAGTATCTAAAGTCAGAATCCAAAAGGCTTCCCGCAGTGCTAATTGTTTCTTCCAATCTCCACCTCTAGGTGACTGACTAACCCTTTCTATGCCAAAAAATGAAAAATCTGATAGGTCTCCTTTATGTACAGAAATAAAATGTTTCGTAGCCCCAGAATAGCCTGAATTATTGTTATTTATATTTGCTATGTGTTCTGAAATTCTTTTTTTGATTTTCCTTGTGGTGTAACCTATATAGCAAATGTTGCAAGCCTTACATTTTATGCAGTATATGACGTGGTCAGAATCACAATTAATAAATGATTTTATATTATAAGTAACATTGTGATTCGAGGAAAAAGTAGTTCTTTTGTTGTCTGCAAATTGGCAGACATTACATCTGTTGCCAGAACATTTAAAAAAACCTTTTATTGATAGCCATGATGTGGGAGTTTTTTTCTGGCGCACCATACTGGGAGACAAAATATTCCCCAGTGTGCAACCTCTCCTGGCCACTACTCTGCATCCATTCTGAAGAATTGTGCATAAAGATTTGTCCTGATTGACTACAGGGAGATATTTAAGAATGATCTGTTTAATTTTATTGTACTGACTAGTGTTGAGCGATACCGTCCGATACTTGAAAGTATCGGTATCGGATACTATCGGCCGATACCCGAAAAATATCGGATATCGCCGATACCGATATCCGATACCAATACAAGTCAATGGGACATCAAGTATCGGAAGGTATTCTCATGGTTCCCAGGGTCTGAAGGAGAGGAAACTCTCCTTCAGGCCCTGGGATCCATAGGGATGTGTAAAATAAAGAATTAAAATAAAAAATATTGATATATTTACCTCTCCGGCGGCCCCTGAACTCAGCGCGGGTAACCGGCAGGCTTCGTTGTTCAAAATCAGCGCTTTTAGGACCTGAGAATCACGTCCCGGCTTCTGATTGGTCGCGAGCCGCCCATGTGACCGCCACGCGACCAATCACAAGCCGCGACGTCACCGCAAGCTATTAACGCGCTCATTTTTAAAAATGAGCGCGTTAATGACTTTCAAAGACGTAGCGGCTTGTGATTGGTCGCGGCCACGCGACCAATCACAAGCCGCTACGTCTTTGAAAGTCATTAACGCGCTCATTTTTAAAAATGAGCGCGTTAATAGCTTGCGGTGACGTCGCGGCTTGTGATTGGTCGCGTGGCCGCGACCAATCACAAGCCGCTACGTCTTTGAAAGCCATTAACGCGCTCATTTTTAAAAATGAGCGCGTTAATAGCTTGCGGTGACGTCGCGGCTTGTGATTGGTCGCGTGGCCGCGACCAATCACAAGCCGCTACGTCTTTGAAAGCCATTAACGCGCTCATTTTTAAAAATGAGCGCGTTAATAGCTTGCGGTGACGTCGCGGCTTGTGATTGGTCGCGTGGCGGTCACATGGGCGGCCCGCGACCAATCAGAAGCCGGGACGTGATTCTCAGGTCCTAAAAGCGCTGATTTTGAACAACGAAGCCTGCCGCTTACCCGCGCTGAGTCCAGGGGCCGCCGGAGAGGTAAATATATCAATATTTTTTATTTTAATTCTTTATTTTACACATCTCTATGTATCCGATACCGATACCCGATACCACAAAAGTATCGGATCTCGGTATCGGAATTCCGATACCGCAAGTATCGGCCGATACCCGATACTTGCGGTATCGGAATGCTCAACACTAGTACTGACTGCTATAAGCGGTAGAAAAAGTAATCTGCGTTTCAGGAGCAGCACTTGCATTTTCACTGTCAGAATACAATAAATCAGCACGTGGAATTTTGGAAACATGTCTGAATGCATGTCTTATATTAGATTGTTTATATCCCCTATCAAATAATCTATCAGAAATAAGATGACTTTCCTTGTGGAAACTTTCCTCACTAGAGCAAATTCTTCTCGCTCTCGTGAGCTCACCCCTAGGAATGGCATGAATGGTATGTCGAGGGTGTGCGCTGGAAGACATCAGGATTGTGTTTCCAGAATTGTCTTTTCTATAAAGAGAAGTATTAACCCTATGTGTTGTATTGCTGCCTGTAAGGAGCACATCCAAGAATGAAACCTCGTTTGATGGAATGCCGCTGGTGAAACGCAAATACAAAGCAGTGTCTATGACTACTATACAGCCCCCTTTGTCTGACTGGCGGACTGTCAAGTTGTAATTACGTTGTAAATCTCTAACAGCCTGAGATTGGTCTCTACTCAGGTTACTTTGGTGGTTTGCACTCCGGGTTTCAGCATGTAATTTTTTCAAATCTTGTTCGACCAGAGTCTGAAAAAGGTCTAAGGCAGGAACCCTTGATTGGAGGGGATAATATGCCAGATTAGATGAAAGCACCTGCACATCCTCGTCCTTTATTTTATTCTTGGCAAAATTTTCTTCCTGAAGAGAAGTTAAAGTGAGTAAAGTACATTGTTCCATAAAGGAAAGAGACGCATTATTTTCCCTGGTACAATATGATTTTTTTTGACAGTCCGCCAGTCAGACAAAGGGGGCTGTATAGTAGTCATAGACACTGCTTTGTATTGTAAGTTGATAATGTCTATTATACAGGATACTAGCACATATACTTCTTTAAGATCTGACCCCACTTTATCCTTTAAATATGACATGACTGAAATACTCAATAAAGCACAGAGATTGGGGGTTATCAGCAATAAGATTTACAAATGGCTATTGCCTGAACATTCAATTACTCCCATTTTCCATGGGCTCCCAAAAACGCATAAAAACGTTTTCCCCCCACCGTTACGACCTATAATTTCTGGGATGGGTTCCCTTAATGAAAACCTCAGTCATTTGATTGACGAGTATCTCCAACCTTTGATCCCAAGAATTCCAGGGTACCTTAAAGACACCTCAACAGTTTTAAAGGTTTTTGATACTTTTCAATGGTGTCATAATTATTCTTTTGTAACTTGCGATGTCACAAATTTATATTCTTGCATTCCCCATTCTTTGGCTATGACAGCAATTGAACATCATCTAAGTAAGTATAGTAGCTATTCAGATTCATTGAAATGGTTCATTCTTGCGTCTCTACATTACTTACTTAAGCATAATTTTTTTATGTTTCAAAATGAGTACTTCATCCAGACCATGGGTGCTCCTATGGGGTCTAAATTCTCCCCATCTTTAGCCGTTTTATTTATGGCATGGTGGGAAGAAACCTACATATTCACAGATGATAATCCATTTCTCCCATACCTTAATTGGTATGGGAGATTTGTGGATGATATTCTGCTAATTTGGCAAGGGGGTGTGACTAAGTTTTCTGATTTCATGCTCTATTTGAATAACAACAAGTGTAACCTTCGTTTCACCAGCGGCATTCCATCAAACGAGGTTTCATTCTTGGAAGTGCAACTTACAGGCAGCAATACAACACATAGGGTTAATACTTCTCTTTATAGAAAAGACAATTCTGGAAACACAATCCTGATGTCTTCAAGCGCACACCCTCGACATACCATTCATGCCATTCCTAGGGGTGAGCTCACGAGAGCGAGAAGAATTTGCTCTAGTGAGGAAAGTTTCCACAAGGAAAGTCATCTTATTTCTGATAGATTATTTGATAGGGGATATAAACAATCTAATATAAGACATGCATTCAGACATGTTTCCAAAATTCCACGTGCTGATTTATTGTATTCTGACAGTGAAAATGCAAGTGCTGCTCCTGAAACGCAGATTACTTTTTCTACCGCTTATAGCAGTCAGTACAATAAAATTAAACAGATCATTCTTAAATATCTCCCTGTAGTCAATCAGGACAAATCTTTATGCACAATTCTTCAGAATGGATGCAGAGTAGTGGCCAGGAGAGGTTGCACACTGGGGAATATTTTGTCTCCCAGTATGGTGCGCCAGAAAAAAACTCCCACATCATGGCTATCAATAAAAGGTTTTTTTAAATGTTCTGGCAACAGATGTAATGTCTGCCAATTTGCAGACAACAAAAGAACTACTTTTTCCTCGAATCACAATGTTACTTATAATATAAAATCATTTATTAATTGTGATTCTGACCACGTCATATACTGCATAAAATGTAAGGCTTGAAACATTTGCTATATAGGTTACACCACAAGGAAAATCAAAAAAAGAATTTCAGAACACATAGCAAATATAAATAACAATAATTCAGGCTATTCTGGGGCTACGAAACATTTTATTTCTGTACATAAAGGAGACCTATCAGATTTTTCATTTTTTGGCATAGAAAGGGTTAGTCAGTCACCTAGAGGTGGAGATTGGAAGAAACAATTAGCACTGCGGGAAGCCTTTTGGATTCTGACTTTAGATACTAAACAGCCACACGGTATGAATTACAGGAATGACCTTTTTTATATATATTGAACTAACAGATAGATCTTGCGGCAATTTAAAGTATATATTTATGCAATTTCAGTGTATTTGAAATAGGAGAAAAAAGTCTTGTTATGTGTGTTTAGCTGCAGCCTTTTTCAATGCAATTGATTGCTATGTCTGTGATTGGTTCCTTGCTATATATAAACCTGTTCATCTAGATGGTATTAGTTCCTATGACTAAGGGCGCCGTGGTGCGCCAGAAACGCGTCAGGCAGAGAGAGTCTCCCTCTCTCTTTTTTAATATTGTTTTTTAAAATGCTTCAATAAATTTTGGATATTTTACTTACACTGGATGGACGTGCTGGATATTCCCTTTTCCTTTCTTCTACTTCAGCTGAAATCACCAGCAGGTACTGCACCCACCAGTTGCATTCATTTGCAACGGTTTACAGATGCATATCTCGGCGTGTCAAGCTCCTAACTTTTCCTCTCCCCCCCTCCTCTTTTCTTGATAGTAAAAAGGTTGTAATTCGTATGATATTGGGGCACATAGAAGTTAGTATTTACTGTTTATAAATAAAAATATGAATAAGGGTACACCCTGTTATTGCATAGCAGGCTCCTACAAGAGGCAACCCAGGGGGATATTTACCTAGTTGCAAACTTGTTCCACAATATTGCCTAAGCAACTACAAGGGGGTCCATCCATCTTCCACAATGCGTAGATCACATATCACAGAGGGCTAATAGCCATGATCAAAGCCTTCTCTGTTCCTGGTGGCTGCAGCTCTAATGCAGTCAGATCTTAAAACCATTTCCCCACTGGTGAACAATATGTGGACACAACGTGGGGCTACCTTGATGTTACAGAAAGCTACCCCCTTACTGACCAGGCCAAGTTTTTCAAAATCTGACACGTGTCACCTTACGTGAATGATAAGATCTGGAATGTTTCAACACATCCCAGCGATTTTGAGAATTTGTTTTTGTGTGACATATTTTATGACAATGGTAAGTTTTGGCTGATATTTTTTATTTATAAAATATCAGACATTTGACAAAAAATGTCTAAAAATTAGCAATTTTCAAAATTTTAATGATTATCCCTTTAATCCAGATAATCATACCACACAAAATAGTTAATAAATAACAATTACCACATATGATTTTGGAGGTAGGTATATATGCTGGAACCTTTTCAGGAATAAATGCAACATGGCATAACCGGAAAGGAATAATTTTTGGGCCCTAAATTATTTTGGTTGTGAATTGGCATGGTAATCATCAGGATCAGAGGAAACCCCCACACTCTGTAAGCCATCTAGATGCCATAGTCACTATTGATAGCATCTAATGGGTTAAACATTGATGGTTGGTGCAAACCCGATCATGATTGATGCAGCAGGGTGTCCGCTATAGTGTACAGCTCACAGCTGCTTCATTTTCGGGGACACTATTCTCTTATATCTCAGGTCAGTTTTTAGTCGTATTGGTGGTCAGTAAGCAGTTAGGTGCCCTGACCACCTAAAGCCCCTGACGCACCATTACTAGCTTCCAATGAACAGTGACCCTATGGTGCAAAATTACATTACGAGTTTCATGGAGATCAAGCACTCATGTGAATAGTATCAAGCTGGTGATGTGGAATATGTTGGTGAAATATAAGCAATTGACATAAATTAATTCTTCCATACTGGGAGAGCAAGTCAAACTTTTTTTTACATTTTTGATATAGTTGCAAGGCTGCTTGTAATTTTCCTTCCCACAAACAAGAACTGACATCTTCTAATAATTTTCTTATCACATACCTCTTATCTGACAAACAAATGTAAAGGTATATGGCTTTTTAGAGAAGAGATCTGATACCATTACTGGCCCGGTGCATGTGCCGCCTGGATATAAGCAGGGTACACACAATAACCGCTCTCATTCACAGACCACAAGCAGGGGGTCTTGGAAATGTAAAGGAAAAAAATATTGGAAAACTAAAGCAAACATATATTACCTTTCCGTTACTTTATCTGCATTGTGTGCAACCGAATCTGGTGATTTGTTACTTGTAAAATAAAGACAGAAACAAATGAGTTTAGCTCCCGGCGTATTAGACATGGAATTCAATATTAAGATGCATTATGAAACAAGCTCATTCTCTCCCATCAGTAGCGGGAGAATGTCATCATTTCAATTTGTACAGAGAATTGACACTTACAAAGAATATCAAATGCTATAAAGAAATGGATAACAGAGCCTGATTCTTCAAGACCGGTATTATTTACTCTGGCTTTAAAGTGAACCTGTCAGCAGGATTGTGCTCAGCAACCTACAGAGTGTCATGTTGGCGCCGTTATACTGATTAAAATGTTATTTTGCTGTGTTCCGGGACATAGTGCGCCGGCGCATGCGCACTAATGCTTTTCAGCTTTGCCCGCAGTTGGGCAAAGCATACTGCGCAAGGCAAGATTGCCTTGCGCAGGCATGTACTACGGAGGACAGAGAATGAACTTCAATCCAATATTGCGGCCAGCATGCAGCCAGCGGGTAACGAAAGAGTGAATCAAACACCCGATAACCCCGCCCATATGACCGAAAACCGATCACGCCAAATTCAGGTGACAGGTTCCCTTTAAGTCTCCTCTTAGCCTTCTTTTTTGCAATCTAAACCTTCCTAGACTTAACTATTCCTTTCAGGACAGTCCGCTCACCATCCTGGTGGCGCTTCTCTCAACTTGCTCCAGTTTTTCAATTTATTTTTGAAAATGTGGTGCCCAGAACTGGACACAGTATTTCAGATGAGGCCTGACCAAGGAGGAGTAGAGGGGGATAATTACTTCATGTGATCTAGACCCTATGCTTCTCTTAATATATCCCAGAACGGTGTTTGCGCTTCCTGCAGCTGCATCACTCTGCTGACTCATGTGTAATCTGTAGTCTATTAGTGTACCCAAGTCTTTTTAACATGTGCTGTTGCTTAATTTTATTCCTCCTATTCTGTAGATGTAATTTTCGTTTTTCTTGCCCACATGTAGAATCTTGCATTTCTCCCTGTTAACCCCTTCATGACCTTGGGATTTTCCGTTTTTCCGTGTTCGTTTTTCACTCCCCTCTTCCCAGAGCCATAACTTTTTTATTTTTCCGTCACTATGGCCATGTGAGGGCTTATTTTTTGCGGGACGAGATTTGCTTTTGAATGACATCATTGGTTTTACCATGTCGTCTACTAGAAAACGGGAAAAAGATTCCAAGTGCGGCGAAATTGCAAAAAAAAGTGCAAAAAAATTGTTTTTTTGCTTGGCTATGTTCACTAAATGCTGAAACTGACCTGCCATTATGATTCTCCAGGTCATTACGAGTTCATAGACACCAAACATGTCTAGGTTCCTTTTTATCTAAGTGGTTAAAATTTTTTTCCAAACTCTGCAAAAAAAAAGAAAAAAAAAATTTGTGCCATTTTGCGATACCCGTAGCGTCTCCATTTTTCGTGATCTGGGGTCAGGTGAGGGCTTATTTTTTGCGCGCCGAGCTGACGTTTTTAATGAGACCATTTTGGTGCAGATATATTCTTTTAATCGCCTATTATTGCATTTTAATGCAATGTCGCGGCGACCAAAAAAACATAATTCGGGTGTTTTGAATTTTTTTCTCGCTACGCCGTTTAGCGATCAGGTTAATCCTTTCTTTTTTATTAGATCGGGCGATTCTGAGCGCGGCGATACCAAATATGTGTATATTTGTTTTTTTATTGTTTTACTTTGAAAGGGGTAAAAAGGGGGTGATTTAAATTTTCATTTTTTATTTTTTTATATATATTTTTTTTAAACTTTCATTTTTTTTTTTACTTTTGCCATGCTTCAATAGCCATGGGAGGCTAGAAGCTGGGACAACTGGATTGGCTCAGCTACATAGGAGCGATCATCAGATCGCGCCTATGTAGCTGAATTACAGCCTTGTGACGGGGTTCAGTGATGCGCTCATTTCCGGCCCGATGGCCGGAAGCAGTAGTTAAATGCCGCTGTCAGCGTTTGACAGCGGCATTTAACTAGTTAATAGCGGCGGGTGGATTGCGATTCCACCCGTTGCTATTGCGGGCACATGTCAGCTGTTCAAAACAGCTGACATGTCCCGGCTTTGATGCGGGCTCACCGCCGGAGCCCAAATCAAAGCAGGGGATCTGACCTCGGACGTACTATCCCGTCCGAGGTCAGAAAGGGGTTAAATACCATTCTATTAGTCGCTGCCCATTGTTCAAGCTTATCTAGATCCTTCTGAATCCTCTTTCTCTATCTTCTTTAGTGTTAGCTATTAGAGTTGGGTGAATTTGTTTGGGTCCCCGATTATTCGGCAAGCTATAGCACTTACCGAATAAGCTACAGGGGGAACCCGAATACATGGAGCGCGCTGGCTGATCAGCGCCGCAGCTGCATGTGTCACTGTCACAGCACATGCATAGATAGTCTGTTTGTTGGGCTCTCTATGCATGTGCTGTGACTGTGACACAGCCGCGACATATGCAGCTGCGGCCCCGAACAGCTGGCGCACTCCATGTATCTGGGCTCCTGCTGTGGCTTACACAGAAGCGCTAAAGCTTGCTGAATAGGCGGGGACCCAAACAAATTTGCTCAACTCTAATAGCCATCTCTCCTAGCTTTTTAGTTTACCTTCAATTCCCTAATCTAGATCATTTATAAAAAATATTGAACAACACCGTGGCCAGGACAGAGCCTTGTGGAACTCCACTTGAAACACTCATCCAATTGGATGTGCAACCATTTATTACCACTCTGAGTACGATCACTGAGCCAGTTATGAATCCACCTAACCATAGCCTTGTCAATCCCATACTTGGTCAATTTTTCAATAAGGATAGTATGAGATACTTTATCAAATGCTTTGCTGCAGTCGAGAAATACTATATCTACCGCATTACCCTGATCCACTCAGTCAGTGATTCCATCATAGAAGGAAATTAGATTAGTGTGGCATGACTTGTTTGCTAAAAATCCATGCTGGCTCTGGTTAATTACTGTATTCTTATCCAAGTACTTACATTCTTATCGGGAGTCCCTGCAACGCACGCACTGTGTACTGCGAGGATTCACCAGTTCCTGAGCCGGGACCGGTGGGTACGTATACGTTATATATAGTCCCAGTCAGAGTTCATCTAGTGGCGCGTCACTAGGTATTGAGCAAGGCAGCGCCCTACAAGTGTATGGAGAGAGGTTGCGCCCACTAGTCGGGTTCTGGCATAACGCATACGTCCCCGCCGGTCGTGGCTCAGAAAGAGGCAAATCCTTGCAGAGCCCAGTGATTGCTTTTGGTGGGGGGGATTCATGAGCCTGCAGTCACACAGAGTGACTGCAGACTTACCAATTTAGACTGGACAATTCCTTTAAGTATTAATAAAAAAACATAATAGAACAAGGCCCACTACTATGCTGTACAGTATTGGTAATACCTTATATTACTTGGTGCTTCATTCTCTCTTGATTGGACTTCCAAATTCCCTTTGGCCTCTACCATTTTTGTTGCTGCCTAAAAATTACAAAATGAAAACATTTCACTTATTTTCAATAAGGAGACAGGCAGCACATCCCAGAATGCACACAGAAGAGACAGATAATGATTATTGATCTAGCAGTTTAGTAAAATAACATAAGAGAAACAAGTGTGAGGCCTAAAATACAACAACACATTTCAGAAATGCTGTCATTTATGGAAGGTGTGAAAAAAAAAGTACCCTCATGTATTATGTAAACTACATTTGAATCGTCTTAAAGTCTACAGGCTTAGTCACAACTTGCAATTTCCAAACAAAAAAACAAAAAAAGATTCAGCACAGCTGTCCTCGCTTTGGTATAAGGCTATGTGCACACGTTGCGGATTTTGCTGCGGATCCGCAGCGGTTTCCCATGCGTTTACAGTACAATGTAAACCTATGGAAAAAGCAATCCGCAGTGCCAATGCTGCGGAAAAAAAACATGTGGAAACGCTGCGGGTTACATTCCGCAGCATGTCAATTCTTTGTGCGGATTCCGCAGCGGTTTACACCTGCTCCTTAATAGGAATCCGCAGGTGTAATCCGCACAAAATCCGCGGTAAATCCGCAAGTAAAACGCAGTGCCTTTTACCTTCAGATTTATGAAATCCGCTGCGGAAAAATCCGCAGCCCTCAAAAATACGTGTGCACATACCCTCATAGGTAGCCATGATGCCAGTGTGAACAGGACCACTTACTTACAACCTGCTTGCAAATCCCGACACCAAAGTTAATTCACCTGCAGTAAAACGACAGGACGCCTTCTGGTCAACATGAGACTGATGTAAGAGTTGATTTTCTTTAACATTTTGGCATAAGAAAAATGATTCAGGAACTCATGGTATGGGTCTTTTTTAGCAATCACCATAGACATTTTCATCCTCAAATACTAAGGGAAAAAAAAAAACAGAATAAGTATTTTACGTTTTATCACTATCTGCTTTACTTGAGGACATAACCCACTACAAAACCACGTTTTAAGCATTTATAGTACGGATGAGCAAATCGTTTGAAAGGTGAATTCACCAACTTCGCCAAATTTTCCCAAAAATTTTGATTTGATGTGAATAAATCTGCATGAATTTCATTACCGGAAAACTTGCAATTACTCAGAAAATAAATGAGGGGATAGGAGAATCACACTGGACAAAAGAGCTTACACTCTACAGAAGAGAGATTTATAATTATTATTATTTATTATGCATTACTTATATAACGCTATCATATTCCGCAGTGCTATTATTGCTGTCCCCAATGGGGGTCACAATCTACGTTCCCTATCAGTATGTCTTTGGAGTGTGGGAAGTAAACAGAGAACCCGGAGGAAGCTCACACAAACACAGGGAGAACATACAAACTCCTTGCAGATGTTGTCCTTGGTGGGATTTGACCCATCACTGCATTACCAGTGCTAACCACTAAGCCACCGTGCTGCCCAGAGGTTTACCTACTAACTCTGGAGATGGAAAACAACTCTGCCGTGCAAACTGTGCTCCACTGGGAACCACTGATCTGTGATGGCCCCGGTACTGACCGCTACGCAAGGTATGATAAGCCACTAGATATCATAGCTGCAGGTCATTATGGGGAAGATCGAACGGCCATGCAAAAAGACATGAACCCACTCTCTGATGCCTGATGCTTCAACAGTGTGGGAAATGGTGCAGAGCACATTTCTTTTTTACGAATCACGAGTTGAATCTCAAAATGCACGAATTTGTGCAAAATTCAGGAAATTCAACGCAAACAACATGGATCGATCCGCTCATCTCTGACCTACAGCAATAGTCTCTAATCTCAGGTTCCCTTAGTACTGCTGTATAGCTGCAGGCAATGGCAACATGTGTGTCAAAGCATTACTGAAACTATGCACATACAGCCAGGGCCGAGGCTAAGGGGCTTTACTGTGCAATTGCCTAGGGCCCTAGTTATCTAGGGGCCCTCACTGTTTGCTGCAGAAACTACATTGGTAGAAACTGCTTGAGGATCTCTGGTGACATCACGGTCGTGTGACTTTGATGTCACCACACGTCTTTTACGGTGCAACAGTCCAGAAGCACTGACGAAGAGACAGATTGGTAAGTATTATATAGTGTGTGTATGTGCTTGCACGTTTCTGTAAGCATGTGCTCTGTGTAAGTGTACGTGCTCTGTGCATGCAGCATGTCTCCATGTATGTTCTTTGTGCATGTATGTGTCTGCTCTGTGCATATATGTGCTCTGTGTATGCATCTCTGTATATATGTGTGTGCTGTGTATGCAGCATGTCTCCATGTATGTTCTTTGTGCATGTATATACAGTGGGGCAAAATACTCTGTTGTAAATATATACAGTGGGGCAAAAAAGTATTTAGTCAGTCAGCAATATTGCAAGTTCTACCACTTAAAAAGATGAGAGGCGTCTGTAATTTACATCATAGGTAGACCTCAACTATGGGAGACAAACTGAGAAAAAGAAATCCAGAAAATCACATTGTCTGTTTTTTTAACATTTTATTTGCATATTATGGTGGAAAATAAGTATTTGGTCAGAAACAAACAATCAAGATTTCTGGCTCTCACAGACCTGTAACTTCTTCTTTAAGAGTCTCCTCTTTCCTCCACTCATTACCTGTAGTAATGGCACCTGTTTAAACTTGTTATCAGTATAAAAAGACACCTGTGCACACCCTCAAACAGTCTGACTCCAAACTCCACTATGGTGAAGACCAAAGAGCTGTCAAAGGACACCAGAAACAAAATTGTAGCCCTGCACCAGGCTGGGAAGACTGAATCTGCAATAGCCAACCAGCTTGGAGTGAAAAAATCAACAGTGGGAGCAATAATTAGAAAATGGAAGACATACAAGACCACTGATAATCTCCCTCGATCTGGGGCTCCATGCAAAATCCCACCCCGTGGGGTCAGAATGATCACAAGAACGGTGAGCAAAAATCCCAGAACCACGCGGGGGGACCTAGTGAATGAACTGCAGAGAGCTGGGACCAATGTAACATGGCCTACCATAAGTAACACACTACGCCACCATGGACTCAGATCCTGCAGTGCCAGACGTGTCCCACTGCTTAAGCCAGTACATGTCCGGGCCCGTCTGAAGTTTGCTAGAGAGCATTTGGATGATCCAGAGGAGTTTTGGGAGAATGTCCTATGGTCTGATGAAACCAAACTGGAACTGTTTGGTAGAAACACAACTTGTCGTGTTTGGAGGAAAAAGAATACTGAGTGCCAGGCAGCAGCTGCCAAGGCAAACAGGATCATGGGGTGCATTAAAAGAGGTCTGGATACACATGATGAGAGCATTATACTGCCTCTGTACAAATCCCTAGTTAGACCGCACATGGAGTACTGTGTCCAGTTTTGGGCACCGGTGCTCAGGAAGGATATAATGGAACTAGAGAGAGTACAAAGGAGGGCAACAAAATTAATAAAGGGGATGGGAGAACTACAATACCCAGATAGATTAGCGAAATTAGGATTATTTAGTCTAGAAAAAAGACGACTGAGGGGCGATCTAATAACCATGTATAAGTATATAAGGGGACAATACAAATATCTCGCTGAGGATCTGTTTATACCAAGGAAGGTGACGGGCACAAGGGGGCATTCTTTGCGTCTGGAAGAGAGAAGGTTTTTCCACCAACATAGAAGAGGATTCTTTACTGTTAGGGCAGTGAGAATCTGGAATTGCTTGCCTGAGGAGGTGGTGATGGCGAACTCAGTCGAGGGGTTCAAGAGAGGCCTGGATGTCTTCCTGGAGCAGAACAATATTGTATCATACAATTATTAGGTTCTGTAGAAGGACGTAGATCTGGGTATTTATTATGATGGAATATAGGCTGAACTGGATGGACAAATGTCTTTTTTCGGCCTTACTAACTATGTTACTATGTTACTATGTTACTATGAGTTGCATCCATCAAACACCATACCTACTGTAAAGCATGGTGCTGGAAACATCATGCTTTGGGGCTATTTCTCTGCAAAGGGGCCAGGACGACTGATCCGGGTACAAGAAAGAATGAATGGGGCCATGTATCGTGAGATTTTGAGTGCAAACCTCCTTCCATCAGCAAGGGCATTGAAGATGAAACGTGTCTGGGTCTTTCAACATGACAATGATCCAAAGCACACCGCCAGGGCAACGAAGGAGTGGCTTCGTAAGAAGCATTTCAAGGTCCTGGAGTGGCCTAGCAGTCTTCAGATCTCAACCCTATAGAAAACCTTTGGAGGGAGTTGAAAGTCCGTGTTGCCAAGCGAAAAGCCAAAAACATCACTGCTCTAGAGGAGATCTGCATGGAGGAATGGGCCAACATACCAACAACAGTGTGTGGCAACCTTGTGAAGACTTACAGAAAACGTTTGATCTCTGTCATTGCCAACAAAGGATATATTACAAAGTATTGAGATGAAATTTTGTTTCTGACCAAATACTTATTTTCCACCATAATATGCAAATAAAATGTTAAAAAACAGACAATGTGATTTTCTGGATTTTTTTTTTCTCAGTTTGTCTCCCATAGTTGAGGTCTACCTATGATGTAAATTACAGACGCCTCTCATCTTTTTAAGTGGTGGAACTTGCACTATTGCTGACTGACTAAATACTTTTTTGCCCCACTGTATCTGTATGTATGTGCTCTGTGCATGCACGTTTCTGTAAGCATGTGCTGTGTAAATGTATGTACTGTGTATGCAGCATGTCTCCATGTATATTCTTTGTGCATGCTTTCTGTACATGCACGTTTCTGTAAGTATGTGCTCTGTGTATGCGTCTCTGTATATATGTATGTGCTGTGTATGCAGCAGGTCTCCATTTATGTTCTTTGTGGATGTATTTATCTGCTCTGTGCATATATGTGCTCTGTGTATGCGTCTCTGTATATACGGTATGTATGCTCTGTGTATGCAGCATGTCTCCATGTATGTTCTTTGTGCATGTATGTCTCTGCTATGTGCATATATGTGCTCTGTGTATGCATCTCTGTATATATGTGTGTGCTGTGTATGGAGCATGTCTCCATGTATGTTCTTTGTGCATGTACAGTTAGGTCCATATATATTTGGACAGAGACAACATTTTTCTAATTTTGGTTATAGACATTACCACAATGAATTTTAAACAAAACAATTCAGATGCAGTTGAAGTTCAGACTTTCAGCTTTCATTTGAGGGTATCCACATTAAAATTGGATGAAGGGTTTAGGAGTTTCAGCTCCTTAGCATGTGCCACCCTGTTTTTAAAGGGACCAAAAGTAATTGGACAATTGACTCCAAGGCTATTTCATGGACAGGTGTGGGCAATCCCTTCGTTATGTCATTCTCAATTAAGCAGATAAAAGGTCTGGACTTGATTTGAGGTGTGGTGCTTGCATTTGGAAGGTTTGCTGTGAAGTAAACATGCGGTCAAAGGAGCTCTCCATGCAGGTGAAACAAGCCATCCTTACGCTGCGAAAGCAGAAAAAAACCATCCGAGAAATTGTTACAATATTAGGAGTGGCAAAATCTACAGTTTGGTACATCCTAAGAAAGAAAGAAAGCACAGGTGAACTCATCAATGCAAAAAGACCTGGGCGCCCACGGAAGACAACAGTGGTGGATGATCGCAGAATAATCTCCATGGTGAAGAGAAACCCCTTCACAACAGCCAACCAAGTGAACAACACTCTCCAGGAGGTCGGCGTATCAATATTCAAATCTACCATAAAGAGAAGACTGCATGAAAGTAAATACAGAGGGTTCACTGCACGGTGCAAGCCATTCATAAGCATCAAGAATAAAAAGGCTAGACTGGACTTTGCTAAAAAACATCTAAAAAAGCCAGCACAGTTCTGGAAGAACATTCTTTGGACAGATGAAACCAAGATCAACCTCTACCAGAATGATAGAAAGAGAAAAGTATGATGACGGCGTGGTACAGCTCATGATCCAAAGCATACCACATCATCTGTAAAACACGGCGGAGGCCCTGTGATGGCGTGGGCATGCATGGCTGCCAGTGGCACCGGGTCACTAGTGTTTATTGATGATGTGACACAGGACAGAAGCAGCAGAATGAATTCTGAGGTATTCAGAGCCATACTGTGTGCTCAGATCCAGCCAAATGCAGCCAAACTGATTGGTCGTCGTTTCATACTACAGATGGACAATGACCCAAAACATAAAGCCAAAGCAACCCAGGAGTTTATTAACCCCTTACCGGCATCGGACGTACTATACCGTCCGATGCCGGCTCCCCTGCTTTGATGCAGGGCTCCACGGTGAGCCCGCACCAAAGCCGGGACATGTCAGCTGTTTTGAACAGCTGACATGTGCCCGTAATAGGCGCGGGCAGAATCGCGATCTGCCCGCACCTATTAACTAGTTAAATGCCGCTGTCAAACGCAGACAGCGGCATTTAACTACCGCTTCCGGCCGGGCGGCCGGAAATGACGTCATCGCCGACCCCCGTCACATGATCGGGGGTCGGCGATGCTTGTATATTGTAACCATAGAGGTCCTTGAGACCTCTATGGTTACTGATTGCCCGTCGCTGTGAGCGCCACCCTGTGGTCGGCGCTCACAGCACACGTGCAATTCTGCTACATAGCAGCGATCAGCAGATCGCTGCTATGTAGCAGAGCCGATCGTGCTGTGCCTGCTTCTAGCCTCCCATGGAGGCTATTGAAGCATGGCAAAAGTTAAAAAAAAAAGTTTAAAAAAATGTGAAAAAAATAAAAAAAACATAAAAGTTTAAATCACCCCCCTTTCGCCCCAATCAAAATAAATCAATAAAAAAAATATCAAATCTACGCATATTTGGTATCACCGTGCTCAGAATCGCCCGATCTATCAATTAAAAAAAAGTATTAACCTGATCGCTAAACAGCGTAGCGGGAAAAAAATTTGAAACGCCAGAATTACGTTTTTTTGGTCGCCGCGACATTGCATTAAAATGCAATAACGGGCGATCAAAAGAACGTATCTGCACCGAAATGCTATCATTAAAAACGTCATCTCGGCACGCAAAAAATAAGCCCTCAACCGACCCCAGATGATGATAAATGGAGACGCTACGAGTATCGGAAAATGGCGCAATTTTTTTTTTTTTTTTTTTTTTAGCAAAGTTTGGAATTTATTTTCACCACTTAGATAAAAAATAACCTAGTCATGTTTGGTGTCTATGAACTCGTAATGACCTGGAGAATCATAATGGCAGGTCATTTTTAGTATTTAGTGAACCTAGCAAAAAAGCCAAACAAAAAACCAATGTGGGATTGCACTTTTTTTGCAATTTCACTGCACTTGGAATTTTTTTCCCGTTTTCTAGTACACGACATGCTAAAACCAATGATGTCGTTCAAAAGTACAACTCGTCCCGCAAAAAATAAGCCCTCACATGGCCAAATTGACGGAAAAATAAAAAAGTTATGGCTCTGGGAAGGAGGGGAGCGAAAAACGAACACGGAAAAACGAAAAATCCCCCGGTCATGAAGGGGTTAAAGCAAAGAAGTGGAATATTCTTGAATGGCCAAGTCAGTCACCTGATCTCAACCCAATTGAGCATGAATTTCACTTGTTAAAGACTAAACTTCAGACAGAAAGGCCCACAAACAAACAACAACTGAAAACCACCGCAGTGAAGGCCTGGCAGAGCATCAAAAAGGAGGAAACACAGCGTCTGGTGATGTCCATGAGTTCAAGACTTCAGGCAGTCATTGCCAACAAAGGGTTTTCAACCATGTACTAGAAATGAACATTTTATTTAAAATTATTGAATCTGTCCAATTACTTTTGGTCCCTTTAAAAACAGGGTGGCACATGTTAAGGAGCTGAAACTCCTAAACCCTTCATCCAATTTTAATGTGGATACCCTCAAATGAAAGCTGAAAGTCTGAACTTCAACTGCATCTGAATTGTTTTGTTTAAAATTCATTGTGGTAATGTCTAAACCAAAATTAGAAAAATGTTGTCTCTGTCCAAATATATATGGACCTAACTGTATGTATCTGTATGCATGTGTTCTGTACATGCACGTTTCTGTAAGTATGTGCTCTGTGTATGCGTCTCTGTACATACGGTATGTATGCTCTGTGTATGCAACATGTCTCCACGTATGTTCTTTGTGCATGTATGTATCTGTATGTATGTGCCCTGTGCATATACTGTATGTGATCTGTGCATATATGTGTGTGTGTAACATGCATTATGTGTGTCATATACATGTTTGCATGTAGCATACAAATGCATAAAAGCGGCAACAGCCATATTCCAACAAACAAGCAAAATTCTGCTCATTCATGAGGTGATTATATTGTTTATGCCAGAACAAAAATAATTGGTTTTCAGCAGCACAACGTCCTGTGTAAATGGCAGATGTGCTGCTGATGACATGATACTGTATGGGGACAGATTGATCGACTAGTGATTGTTCTGTGCCCATCAGTCTTTGTCAGCCTATGTAAAGAGGCCAATAAACAAGAATCGAACGACTTGAATATTGTTCTTGTTTAACAGCTTGGACACAGTGCATGTAAATGCAACCTAAATGTCCGCGTGTGATCATGCAATATGTGAGCATTTGTCTAAAACCGGCCCTGTGTAACTGATTAACAAACATGACATCATCCTACTTATGAATGGAGGGGAGGAAGGGTGATATTCGGGCAGGTGCCTGTGCACCTATTTCAGGACAGGTTTCTCTGGCATTTTAGTCACTAAAGGGAATACCTCCCTGGACAGAATGAGTGTGATTTGCTAATTATAAGTATTTATTTATAAGTACATATAATGTAGCAAATAAACTCACAAAAAGATGTTAAAAACTATTCTAGCTCAAACTTATATGGCGCACAAGCTGAAAAACTCGATCTGTAGAAATCATGCAATGCAAGCCAAAAACTAAAGTAAAACTGATAATTCACACTTAAATATCCACCATTACTTATAAAATATCGGTGCCACAATAACCTTTATGACTTGCATTTAGCAAAAACACCACTAGATGGCTTCCTGACACTTATACAATAAATGATCTACTCAGATCTCCAGTTCCTTCATGATTTGGGAACTTGTACCTATACAATTACATAATATATTTAGCAGCTCGTTCACATGAAGATTTGAGAGACCTTGTTTGTCTCAGATTCTTCAAACTGTCGGTCAAGAACTTCTGATGACAACTTAAATCTTCCCTTTTCCATGCAAACGGTTACAGCCTATAAAAGAATACAAGTATAATTAGAGGCAGCGAACTCACAGAATTCATTTGCATGTTCATGAAATATACCTATAGAAACTCTAAAATATTTCAGCAGCCAGAAAAACAGCGCTTTCACGCTCTAGAGCTGGTTGTCCGAGTGGACAGCGTGCTGTATTCGGCCGGCTTAGGGTGTCCCTGCAACCCTCTGATTCCGCAGAGCCAACGCTGCCACAGCTAGCAGCATGGCAGGGCACATAGTTGGGTCAACGACGCAACCATGCCACTAGTCCGAACTGGCCGTCATCAGGAGCGCTCCTGAAGAATGAATATGGGAGACAACCTTTCACTTCACTCTGAGGTTCTCTTTTTAAGCATATTACCGTATATACTCGAGTATAAGCCGACCCCCCTATTTTTGCTACAAATAACTGGGAAAACTTAATGACTCGAGTATAAGCCTAGGGTGGAAAATGCAGCAGCTACCGGTAAATGTCAAAAATAAAAATAGATACCAATAAAAGTAAAATTAATTGAGACATCAGTAGGTTAAGTGTTTTTGAATATCCATATTGAATCAGGAGCCCCATATAATGCTCCACAAAGTTTATGATGCCCCCATAAGATGCTCCATACAAAATGTGCCCCATATAATGCTGCATAAAGGTTTATTATGGCCCCATAAGATGCTCCATAGAATATTATGCCCCGTATGCTGCTGCGATTAAAAAAAAAAAAAAGACATACCTGTTGTACTGAGCAGGTGGGGACACTGGCACTTGCGATATTCACCTGTCCCCGTTCCACCGCCACGCGCCGCTGTGTCTTCCGGGTCTCTGCAGTGACTATTCAGGCAGAGGGCGGCGCGCACACTGAAAATCTCGGCTTATACTCGAGTATATACAGCAATTATTTATCAAGACTATATACTGTAACATCGCTGTAATTTTACTGACTCACAAAATAAAAAGGGTATTCTCATCTCCAAGATCCTATCCCAGTATGTAGTAGGTATAATAATATTAGCAAGTAGCTCCAATTAGAAATGTAATGTAGTTATTATGATTGGCCATGTGTCTTTCCTCATTTGCAGACATTGCAGCAGCTTAGGTATCCGTGGTTACGACCACTAACAGCCAGATATCTGTCACTATATCAGTGGTCGTAATGAATGAGACATAATGAATTAGAAGAACTATATACATTTCTAATTGTGGGTATTTGCTAATATTATTATAATTACACCTACTACATATTGGGATAGGATCTTGGAAATGGGAATACCCCTTTAACCCCTTAATCCCATATGATGTACTATCCCGTCAAGGTGACCTGGGACTTAATTCCCAGTGACGGGATAGTACGTCATATGCGATCGGCCGCGCTCACGGGGGGAGCGTGGCCGATCGTGGCCGGGTGTCAGCTGACTATCGCAGCTGACATCCGGCAATATGTGCCAGGAGCAGTCACGGACCGCTCCTGGCACATTAGCCCCCGACACACTGCGATCAAAGATGATCGCAGTGTTGCGGCGGTATAGGGAAGCATCGTACAGGGAGGGGGCTCCCTGCGTGCTTCCCTGACACCCTCGGAGCAACGCTATTTGATCGCGTTTCTCCGAGGGCCTCCTACCTCCTCCTTCCTGCAGGCCCCGGATCCAATATGGCTGCGGGGCTGCTTCCGTGTCCTGCAGGGAGGTGGTGGCTCAGAGCAGGCGCCTGCAAGCCTCCAGTAGTGCACGTCAGATCGCTGATCTGACACAGTGCACTGCAAAGTGTCAGATCAGCGATCTGACCCTATAACATGATGCCCCCCTGGGGCAATGTTATAAAGTAAAAAAATAAAAATAAAACAAATTCCAAAATAAAGAAAAAAAATATATACAGTTATATGAAAAACTTTGGGCACCCTTATTAATCTTAAGCTTAGTGTTTTATAAAAATTGTTTTTTTTGCAACAGTTTCATATATCTAATAACTGTTGGACACAGTAATGTTTCTGCCTTGAAATGAGGTTTATTGTACTAACAGAAAATGTGCAATCTGCATTCAAACAAAATTTGACAGGTGCATAAGTATTGGCACCCCACCAGAAAAAGTGACATTAACCCCTTCATGACCGTGGGATTTTGTGTTTTTCCGTGTTAGTTTTTCACTCCCCTCCTTCCCAGAGCCATAACTTTTTTATTTTTCTGTCAATTTGGCCATGTGAGGGCTTATTTTTTGCGGGACGAGTTGTACGTTTGAACGACATCATTGGTTTTGCCATGTCGTGTACTAGAAAACGGAAAAAAAATTCCAAGTGCGGTGAAATAGCAAAAAAAGTGCAATCCCAAACTTGTTTTTTGCTTGGCTTTTTTGCTAGGTTCACTAAATGCTAAAACTGACCTGCCATTATGATTCTTCAGGTCATTACAAGTTCACCTAACATGACTAGGTTATTTTTTACCTAAGTGGCGAAAAAAAATTCCAAACTTTGCTAAAAAAAAAAAAAAAAAAAAAAAAAAATTGCGCCATTTTCCGATACTCGTAGCGTCTCCATTTTTCATGATCTGGGGTCGGATGAGGGCTTATTTTTTGCGTGCCGAGCTGGCGTTTTTAATTATTCCAATTCGGTGCAGATACGTGCTTTTGATCGCCCGTTATTGCATTTTAATGCAATGTCGCGGCGACCAAAAAAACGTAATTCTGGCGTTTCGATTTTTTTTCTCGTTACGCCGTTTAGCGATCAGGTTAATGCTTTTTTTTTAATTGATAGATCGGGCGATTCTGAGCGCGGCGATACCAAATATGCGTAGATTTGATATTTTTTTTTATTGATTTATTTTGATTGGGGCGAAAGGGGGGTGATTTAAACTTTTATATTTTTTTCACATTTTTTGTAACTTTTTTTTTTTACTTTTGCCATGCTTCAATAGCCTCCATGGGAGGCTAGAAGCAGGCACAGCATGATTGCCTCTGCTACATAGCAGCGATCTCTATGGTTACAATGGAGAAACATCGCCGACCCCCGATCATGTGACGGGGGTCGGCGATGACGTCATTTCCGGCCGCCCGGCCGGATGCGGTAGTTAAATGCCGCTGTCTGCGTTTGACAGCGGCATTTAACTAGTTAATAGCGGCGGGTGAATCGCGATTTCACCCGCCGCTATTGCGGGCACATGTCAGCTGTTCAAAACAGCTGACATGTCCCGGCTTTGATGCGGGCTCACCGCGGAGCCCTGCATCAAAGCAGGGGATCTGACCTCGGACGTACTATCCCGTCCGATGTCAGTAAGGGGTTAATATTTAGTAGATCCTCCTTTTGCAAAAATAACAGCCTCTAGTCGCTTCCTGTAGCTTTTAATGAGTTCCTGGATACTGGATGAAGGTATTTTTGACCATTCCTCTTTACAAAACAATTCCAAACTTTGGTGCCAAAACTTTTTCATATAACTGTATTGTTCCCATAAATACATTTCTTAGTGTCAGCCTCCTAGTGACAGCAGCATAACACCCATAGTCCTGTGTCCCCCAATGTGGCGAAGGAGAAAAAACAAACAAAACAAAAAACAATAAAACGACACATTTAGTATGGCCGTGTCCGTAACGACCCAACCTATAAAACTGTCCCACTAGTTAACCCCTTCAGTGAACACAGAAAAAAAAAAAAAAAAAGGCAAAACACAACGCTTTATTATCATACCGCTGAACAAAAAATGGTAGTTTTTGACTACAGCATATAGGTAGGTTCATGTCTGCAGCTCCCGGACTGCAGCATGTGTATAGGTTCTTGCTGGATATATATAGATCTTTTCACCTGCCAGGCTGTGCCGTGCAAAGTTATTACTGCAGCACACATGTGGATCTACACTGGGTGTGCTGTCACCCCTCGGTCTGCGCCCCGTATACGGTCGGCGCATCTCTGCCTCAGTTCTCCTAGCCTGCTGAGGTGCTCTGATTACCCTGTGCTTTATACGCCTGTGGGTACGCATACTGGCCGGTCACATCTCCGGCTATAGGAGGAGCTGTGCTCCTCTCAGCTGTTCGACCGCGCTTGCGCACCTCTTACCTAGATGGGGGGCGTGTCCACCCTGTGTCCCGTCTTGTGATGGGCGTTCTCCTTTCTCTAAGCGCCGCACTTCCGGTTTCGCCGGCATCTTGCTCACCTGCGCTCTATTAGGTAAGCCATATGTGTACTATTTATACAGGGGGCGTCTGACAAACAACACCTTCCCCTGACCAAGCCCTCTCTAGCAGGGCGATACGCGTTGGGCAGTTTCTTTTGGTTCACACTTGTCTGCACCTGGGGACGGCGTGCCTCCTTCTCTCACTTGGGGTATGTTACAGCTCTGTCGCCTTATTAGGGGCATGCGGTACATTTGGACCCTATGATTTATTACAATCTGAGCCACTAGATTTTGGTGGCTTTGCCCTGATAGTGGTTCTTTGAAGGATTTTCCCCTGGTTTTGGCAGGTGTTTTTTGTCTTTTATAGGGTTGTGCACGTTCGCCCATTCTTTTGTAATTAGCTCCATGAGCCAGAGAGTTACTTCTTTAATATAAATCCAGGTTTGCAGACTTGCATTTTGTATCTGTATTTTGGACATGTTATTTCTATATGTGTGCCAAATGTACTCTGTATTGTTGTTTTTAATTATGTTTTATGTGTTTGAAGTTGTTGTTTGTTAATAAAACTCCTGTGGTTATAGTTTATGTATCATTTTTTATTAGCCCTGGGTGTGGATTCTATTGAGCAGCTTCTTTCCTCTTGTTTCTATTCAAAAAATGGAATAACACGCGATCAAAAACACAGATATAAATAACCATGGTACCGCTGAAAACGTCATCTTGTCCCGCAAAAAACGAGCCGCCATACAGCATCATCAGCAAAAAAATAAGTTATAGTCCTCAGAATAAAGTGATGCAAAAATAATTATTTTTTCTATAAAATAGTTTTTATCGTATAAAAGCGCCAAAACATAAAAAAAGATATAAATGAGGTATCGCTGTAATTGTTCTGACCCGAAGAATAAAACAGGATTTTTGGTTGCTTACCGTAAAATCTGTTTCTCGGAGCCTTCATTGGGGGATACAGGAACCATGGGTGTATGCTGCTGCCACTAGGAGGCTGACACTATGCAAATAAAAAAGTTAGCTCCTCCTCTGCAGTGTACACCCTACCGACAGGAAGTAGGATATTCAGTTAGTGAGAAAGCAGTAGGAGAAGCAACGTGTAAAAGAGAAAGAATAATAATATAATAATAATAAACTTTATATAGCGCCAACAAAATCCACGGCGCTTCACAGATTAACAGCTTCAAACACTCAGAGTGTTCAAAGAACCCAAACGTAGACAGTAAACAGAGCTGTTCAACTTGGGAGGGTGCTGTGTCCCCCAATGAAGGCTCCGAGAAACAGATTTTACGGTAAGCAACCAAAAATCCTGTTTTCTCTATCGCCTTTCATTGGGGGACACAGGAACCATGGGACGTCCCAAAGCAGTCCCTGGGGTGGGAAAAACAGACTTCCATCAGGTCCGAGGACTCACCACTGCCGCCTGCAGGATCCTTCTGCCCAGGCTGGAGTCCGCCGTAGTTCGGCGAAACGTGTGGATGGAAGACCAGGTTGCCGCTTTGCAAAGCGGTCGGCGAAAGCCCTGTGATGTACCGCACTGGAAGCGCCGACTGCCCGGGTAGAGTGAGCCTTCATCTCAGGAGGGGGCCCTCTGTGCTTGACCCGGTAAGCTTCCAAAATTGCCGTTCTGATCGAGCGAGCAATCGTCGCCTTGGAAGCCGGCAGGCCTCTACGCACGCCATCAGGGATGGCGAAAAGAGAATCCATCTTTCGGAAAGTGGCCGTGCTAGCCAGGAAGATCCTCACTGCCCTGACGAGGTCCAGCCTGTTCAACGATCGCTCCAGAGGATGAGTCGGAGCTGGACAAAAGGAAGGTAGAACGAAGTCCTTGTTGAGGTGGAAAGATGAAAACCACCTCGAGAAAGGAAGGAAGGCGGAGGCCTGGGACCACCTTATCCTGGTGGAAAATCAAGAAAGGAGGTCGGCAGGAAATGGCCGTCAACTCAAAAACGCGGCGGATCGAAGAGATGGACCTGAGAAATGCCACCTTCCGAGATAGAACTGACAGGGAAAACTCCCTGAGAGGCTCAAAGGGGGGAACCCCTAAGAACAACCAACACAACCTTTAAATCCCATGAATCCACAGAGGCCCTGAACGGAGGGACAGCGTGGACTACTCCTTGAAGGAAGGTCTTAACCTGTGGCTGAGGAGATAAAGTCTTCTTAAAGGGAAGAAGAGCGCAGGAACCTGGCCCTTTTGGGAACTGAGAGCAAAGCCTGAATCCAGTCCTGCCTGAAGGAAAACCAAATGGAAGGCAGGGAAAAAGGACATAGGTTAAAAGCGGTTGGACTCGCATCAGCGAAAGTAAGCCTTCCAGGTACAATAGTAGATCCTGGAAGAAGACGAAGGCTTCCTAGCCTGGATTATAGTGTGACTCATCCGGGCCGAAAGGCCGGACGCTCTTAAAACAGTGGAGTCCACAGCCACGCCGTTAAACTGAGCGACCGATAATTCGGGTGGCAGATCGGACCCTGAGACAGCAGATCGGGTCTGTTTGGAAGGCACCAGGGGTGTCCGCGAGAAGATTGACGATGTCTGCAAACCAAGACCTCCTGGGCCAATCCGGGACGATCAGAATGACCGGCACCCATCCCGCCTTGATCTTTTTCGACAGCTTGGAAAGCAAGGGAAGGGGTGGGAACCGATAGGGGAGCAGGAACTGCGACCAAGGAATGGCCAAAATGTCAACACCACTGAGAGGATCATGGGACCCTGGGCCGACCCGAGGGACCTCCTGTTCAATCGGGACGCCATGAGGACCACCTCTGGAGTCCCCCATCGAAGAGCAATCCGACAGGAAACCTCCTGAAGTACCATTCCTCTGCCGCGAGGCCCTCGAAGCCGAGGAAGTCGGCGGCCTAAATGTCCACGCCGGGGACATGCACTGCGGAGCTCACCAGGACTGTTGCCTCTGTCCAAAGGAGGATCCTGGAATCTCGGCCGAGGCCAGAGAACGCCGAGTCCACCCCTGGTGGTAGACGTATGCCACTGCTGTGTCATTGTCTGTCTGGGTTCGAATTGGCAGGCTGCTGAGAATCCTTGCCCAGTTAAGGCAAGACCGAAAGATGATCCGGAACTCGAGAACATTGATCGGCAAAGAGGACTCCTGCGCCGACCAACAACCCTGAAAGAACAGGAGACAAAGCCCCGCGCCTCTGCCGAGCGGGCTGGCGTCCGTCGTCACCACCTGCCAGGGAACTGGAAGGAAGGATATGCTGAGAAGGATCTACTCTGGGATAAGAGAAGTGACCTCGGCCACCAGTCGAGGAACCATTTGACCCGGGAGAAAACCGGATCGGACGATGCAGGGAGAAGACAGACCTGTCCCCTGTGATAGAATAGCCTGCTGAAGAAGTCTTGAATGAAACGGGCGAAGGGAAAATTGCTTCCGATGTTGCAACCAACCTCCTTAGGGCCTTTAAGGCCCATCGGAAAGGAGGGGAGCCGAGAACCAAGCGAACTTCCTGACAAAGGAGGGATATCTTGTCTTCGGGAAGGAAGACTCTGGTCCGACAAGTGTCGAAGAACATGCCCGGAGATACGAGGCGCTGAACAAGACGGAACTTCTTCCTGTTGACGAGCCACCCGCAACGGTTAGAATGTCGGGAAAGATGGATAGACTTTCGGGAGTCTGAAACCGAAATTCCTGAGCCTCCATGGAAGCGATTACTGAACGAGGGGATATCGTCCTGAAGTGTCTACGACGAAACTTCTTGTTCAGCAAATTGAGATCCGGACTGGGACGAACCTTGTCGTTCTCTGTCAGTACAAAAAGATTCGAAGAGAAGCCTGTGAACCGTTCCTGTTCTGGGACGGGAACGATTACTCCGGATTTAAGGAGGGAAACAATGGCAGAAAAACCCGGGACTAGAGCGGGGTCTCTCGTAGGTTGGGATTTGAAGAAAACGATCCCAGGACCGTGAAATGAAAATTTTGTGTCTAGAGGTAACAGGTGCCCTGGCCCATGCGACCTCTGCTGAGGAGACCCAAACGTCCCTGAGGAACAGGAGACGGTTGCCCAGTCTGAGAAACGGACTGGGGTCTAGTCGTGGGTCATGCCTAGGTGGAACTTCCAGTCCTGGACCTGGAGAATCCACCTTAGGAGTAGCGGGCACGCCAGGAAAGAGTGAGCCGAAGAATACCTTCTCTTAACGTGCCTGTGGCCTCTGCAGTTGCGAAGAAGAATCTGATGCCGCAAAACTACGAGAAAGGTCGAAAAGACCAAAGTAGCCGCCTAAGGTGGAGAAGGGGACTGGTGCCACCAGTGGCGTCCTTAATAATTTGGTCCAGCTTGGAACCGAAAGGACGTGAACCTTGAAAAGGCAGGCTAGTGAGGGACTTCTTCGATGACTTGAGCCAAACAGTGCGACAGCTGGCAACGACATTACTGGGCACCTGTGCGGCAGAAGACGCGACGTCCCGGGAACAAATTATTCCCCGGCATGAGTAATCTGGGTGGCAAGTTCCGCCAGCCGGTCTGACAGAGCTCCAGCTTGAATGCCCCAACGGAGTTGTTTAGCCCCTCAGATACAGACTTCGAAACCCATGAGGAAGCCAAAGCTGGGCATTGGGATGATGCGGCAGTTTCGAAAGCCGACTTCACGAAGGATTCCATGATCCCATCGATGGAATCTTTCAGAGCCGCCCACCGGACAGCGTAAGGACTGTGTTGGCGGCAAGTCTAGCAGCCGACGGATCCACAGGGGGAGAGGTCGATCTCTAACGCCTCTCATTCCGGTTGGCAATGAGATCCGGAGGAAAGAGACTCCAAGACGCTTGTCTCTTTGAGAACGTCTGGTCGAATTCGCTCTCTCTGGCCAGAAGCTCCTCGAATTCAGGATGAGGAGCAAATACCTTGGGAGGTAGTTTAGACCGTCTAAACGAAACCGCCTGATCTGCGGGTTTCGTAGAGGAATCTTCGATGCCACAGGTCTGATTGGTCGCTCCAATGAGGCTTTGAACCATATCCCTCATGTTAGCGATTTGGTTCGAATCCGGCCCCAAATTATCCTCCGAAGGCGCACCAGAGAAAGCCTCGCCTGACTCAGCGGAGGAGGATCGGGAGGACGCCGACCGCAGAGGAGGACCGAGTGGCGAGATGGAGCAAGAAGAGGACTCAGACCGGCGTTCCTGTCTGGACCTTTTGCAGCTAGCCTTGGAGGGCTTGGACGGAGCTTCCTGCGACCCGGTGGCTACTGCGGGGGTCTGCAGGGGTAACCGATCCAGCACGGAAACCAGGGTTTGAGACACCCCTGTTAAATTGGCCACCGATTGAGACAGAGAGGAGGCCCAGCCTGGGATGGGTATCACTCTGGGGCGGATCGGCTGGGGGATCCTGGGCGGTGGGAACAATCGGGTTGCTGCAGGACAGACATAGCGGGGGGTCAGTCTGCGGTGCAGAGCTACTTACGGCAGACGAAATCCGGAGGAAGCTGTCCGGCTAGATGGTATGAACCTCCGGCGAGAAATAGACCCTTAAGCAGGAGGGTGGTAAGGCCTGCTGCCGTAATCTTGATCGATCTGCGTTGCTTAAAATTAACTTTCATTGCTGGGGTTCGAACTCACAGCTCTCTGTTTGCAAGCCTGCACACCTTACCACTGTACTACACCACTCTCTTGTTCCGGAGGAGGGGACTCGTGGTTCAGGAGTCCCAAGATGGCGCCGGTGGGAGGAGAAAAGGCGGTTCTCAGTGAAATTGTCGGGCGGGAGAAAAGCCCGCCCGACGAACAAAGAAAGGGGGCGGAGTCCGGCACCGGAAGTAGGCCCAGGCAGAAGCCGGGGCCTAAATTAGCGATGGGTGACCGGCATGGAAGGGCCGCAGCGGAGAACGGTGCGCCGCAGAAGGCGATGGGTGAGCGGCCGCCGCGCTGAGGGAGGATGAGCGGCACTGTAAGCGGCCAGAGGGACGCAGCTGCAGGGAGCCCGCAGCGATGCGGCGGCCGTCAAAGCCGCCGCGCTGAAAAGAAATGAACGGCCGCATACAGCGGCCGGAGCAGGGAAGCCAGAGAGGGCCGAAGCGATGTGGTGGCTGGGAAGCCGCCGCGCTGAAAAGAACGGCCGCATACAGCGGCCAGAGCGATGCGACGGCTGGCAAAGCCACCACGCAGAAAAGGAATGAACGGTCGCAAACAGCGGCCGGAGCAGGGGAGCCACTGAGGGCCGAAGCCGCCGCGCTGAAGCTGGGGCTGGGAAGCCTGCAGGACCCGAGGCGGAAATGTCCCCCCCCCTGAGCAAGGCCACGCAGATAGCGTGCCTGGACAAGAAGCGGCGCGGTGGTCCATAAAGGCAGCCGCGCCGGAACAGGGGACAGGGAGGCCGCATCCACGGAAGTGGCGCGGCTGAAAAGAGGTGCGATTCGCATCAGAAAACCCCCTAAATAGGAACCCTTTTTTTTTTTTTTTTTTTCTGGGATCCAGGGAAGCCACAGGGTGGGGCGGGAAAATACTCACCTAAACATCCCCCGCCGGTACTAACCTGGAAGGAATGAGACGTCCACGGAGCTGATGGACGTCCTCGTCTCCTCCGACCGACAGGCTCTGGTGGGCGAGTGGGTGGGGGACGGAGCCAGGACCGGACTTCTGAGCACACTTGTGTGCTAGGATCTTGGTCCTGGAGAGGGATCTATGAGGATACGGGGTGGCAGTACACGCCGTACTCATAGTCCGCATAGTGGGACTACAGGTGTGACTGTTCACCCTGTATCCCTCCGGAAAAACCTGAAAGGAAACGACGCACATTGAGGTAGATAAGGGTCTAATGAAAGACCCGTGTCCACCTCCTACTGACACTAAGCTAAACTGAATATCCTACTTCCTGTCGGTAGGGTGTACACTGCAGAGGAGGAGCTAACTTTTTTATTTGCATAGTGTCAGCCTCCTAGTGGCAGCAGCATACACCCATGGTTCCTGTGTCCCCCAATGAAAGGCGATAGAGAAAACTGCTTCATCAATTTTACCAAACGCGGAACGGTATAAACACCCCCCCAAAAGAAATTCATGAATAGCTGGTTTTTGGTCATTCTGCCTCACAAAAATCAGAATAAAAAGCGATCAAAAAATGTCACGTGCCAGAAAATAGTACCAATAAAAACGTCAACTCGTACCGCAAAAAACAAGACCACACATGACTCTGTGGACCAAAATATGGAAAAATTATAGCTTTCAAAATGTGGAGACGCAAAAACTATTTTTTGCAATAAAAAGCGTCTTTCAGTGTGTGACGGCTGCCAATATTAAAAAATCCGCTAAAAAAAACGCTATAAAAGTAAATCAAACCCCCCTTCATCACCCCCTTAGTTATGGAAAAATAATAAAATTAAAAAAATGAATTTTTCCATTTTCCCATTAGGGTTAGGGTTGGGGCTAAAGTTAGGGTTGGGATTAGGGGTGTGTTGGGATTAGGGTTAGAGTTGGGATTAGGGTTAGGGGTGTGTTTGGATTAGGGTTTCAGTTAGAATTTGGGGTTTCCACTGTGCAGGCACATCAAGGGCTCTCCAAATGCGACATGGCATCCGATCTCAAGTCCAGCCAATTCTGCGTTGAAAAAGTAAAACAGTGCTCCTTCCCTTCCGAGCTCTCCCAAACAGGGGTTTACCCCAATATATGAGGGATCAGCGTACTCAGGACACATTGGAAAACAACTTTCGGGGGCCAATTTCTCTTGTTATCCTTGGGAAAATAAAAATTTGGTGGCTAAAAAAACATTTTTGCAGGAAAAAAATGATTTTTTATTTTCATGGCTCTGCGTTATAAACTGTAGTGAAACACTTGGGGGTTCAAAGTTCTCAAAACACATCTAGATAAGTTCCTTGGGGGGTCTAGTTTCCAATATGGGGTCACTTGTGGGGGGTTTCTACTGTTTAGGTACATTAGGGCTCTGCAAACGCAATGTGACACCTGCAGACCATTCCATCTAAGTCTGCATTCCAGACGGCGCTCCTTCCCTTCCAAGCTCTGCCATGCACCAAAACGGTAGTTCCCCCCCCACATATGGGGTATCTGCGTACTTAGGAGAAATTGGAGAACAACTTTTAGGGTCCAATTTCTCCTGTTACCCTTGGGAAAATACAAAACTGGGGGCTAAAAAATAGGGATTTTTGTGTGTACTCACCGTAAAATCCTTTTCTCCGAGCCACTCATTGGGGGACACAGGACCATGGGTTATGCTGCTGTCACTAGGAGGCTGACACTAAGCTGAGACAAAAAAAGGTTAGCTCCTCCCCTGCAGTATACACCCTCGTACTGGCTTCTAGACACCCAGTTCAGTGCAAAAGCAGTAGGATAGTAACAATATAACAAGTAACAATAGAATATAACATGTCAAACAAACAGTCAAGATCAAAAAACAAGATCACGAGCCGAAAGGCTACCAGGGTGGGTGCTGTGTCCCCCAATGAGTGGCTCGGAGAAAAGGATTTTACGGTGAGTACACACAAAAATCCCTATTTCTCCTTCGCCTCATTGGGGGACACAGGACCATGGGACGTCCCAAAGCAGTCCCTGGGAGGGAAACAATACAACCAAATAACTCCGTGTACCATCTGACTACAAATGCGCAACGGCCGCCTGCAGGATACGCCTGCCAAGGGCCGCGTCTGCAGAGGAGTGAATGTGAACATTGTAATGCTTTGTGAAAGTATGCAGGCTGGACCACGTTGCGGCCTTGCAAACCTGCTCCGCTGTTGCCTGGTGCCGGATGGCCCAGGAAGCACCCATCGACCGAGTGGCGTGAGCTCTAATCCCCGCCGGGATAGGACTGCCCCTGACCCGATAAAATTCCTGGATAGCAGATCGGATCCATCTGGCTATCGTGGATTTAGACGCAGCCAAACCCTTTCTGTGACCCTCCGGGAGCACGAAAAGGGCGTCCGATTTTCTGAAGTGAGCCGTTCTGGAAATGTACCTCCTGAGGGCCCTTACCACGTCCAGAGTATGGAGAGCCTTCTCGACCCTATGTTTGGGCTGCGGGCAAAAGGAGGGAAGAATGATGTCCTCATTGAGGTGGAAAGATGAGACCACCTTCGGAAGATACGCCGGAGAAGGACGTAGGACTACCTTGTCCTGATGAAAGGCAAGGAAAGGAGCCCGGCAGGATAAAGCGGCGAGCTCTGAAACCCTTCTGATGGACGTCACCGCTACCAGGAAGGCAACCTTCCAAGAGAGGACAGAGAGCGGAACGTCTTGAAGGGGTTCGAACGGAGGTTCCTGAAGAACCCCCAGGACCAAGTTGAGATCCCAGGTCTCTAGCGGCATCCTGTAGGGAGGAACCACATGGGAGACTCCCTGGATGAAAGTCTTGACCTGAAGGTTGGTGGCGATCCTACGCTGGAAAAGCACGGATAACGCTGAGATCTGACCTTTGAGGGAACTCAGGGCCAAACCGGAGTCCAGACCAGACTGAAGGAAATTCAAGATGCAAGGGATAGAGAAAACGAGCGGAGGGTGACCCAGGAGCCTGCACCATGAGAAGAAGGTTTTCCAGACGCGGTGGTAGATGGAGGCGGAAGACGCCTTGCGAGCACTTAACATGGTGGGGATGACCTGCTGAGAGAAACCGGCACGAGTTAGAATCCAGGTTTCAACAGCCACGCCGTTAAACGTAGTGCCCCTGAGCTCTGATGGTAGATCGGTCCTTGGCGAAGCAGGTCTGGGCGGTCTGGCAACCGCAAGGGAACGTCGGCTACGAGCTGAACGAGCTCCGCGTACCAAGCGCGACGAGGCCAGTCTGGGGCGACCAAGATGACTGGAACTCCCTCCGTCTTGATCTTTCGGATCACCTTCGGCAGTAAGGGAAGGGGAGGGAACACGTATGGGAGCTGAAAATGATGCCACGGAGAAATCAGCGCGTCCACTCCTATGGCCTGGGGATCCCGAGATCGAGCAATGAAGTTGTGGACTTTGGTGTTCAATCTGGACGCCATCAGATCCACGTCCGGGGTCCCCCAGCGAAGACAGATCTGGTGAAAAACCTCTGGGTGGAGTTCCCACTCCCCCGAGGCAAGGCCCTGGCGGCTCAGGAAGTCTGCCGCCCAGTTCTTGACTCCCGGAATGTGGACCGCAGAGATGATGGAATGGTTGGTTTCGGCCCAACGAAGGATGAGGGAGACTTCCTGCAGCGCCGCACTGCTGCGGGTACCCCCCTGGTGGTTGATGTAAGCCACCGCCGTGACGTTGTCCGATTGGACTCGTACTGGGTGACCCGCGAGCAGGGCGTGAAAGCGACTCAGTGCAAGTCTGATAGCACGAATCTCCAGGATGTTGATAGGGAGTTTGGATTCCCGAACTGTCCAGCGGTCCTGGGCAGAGTGGTGGAGGAACACCGCCCCCCAGCCAAGAAGACTGGCGTCGGTAGTTACCACTAACCAGCGGATCGGGAGGAAGGACTTCCCCTGGAGAAGAGATGGGCCCAGGGTCCACCATACGAGAGATTGTCTGACCCGCGGGGACAGGGGACAAGGGCGGTCGAGAGATGAGATACTCCTGTCCCAGTTGTCCAGCAAAGCCTGTTGCAAGGGACGGAGATGGAGTTGAGCAAAAGGAACTGCTTCGATTGCTGCAACCATCTTTCCCAGGATCTTCATGGCGAACCGAATGGTTCGCGGGCGAGGATGACAGAGCGTTCGGGCTCCTTGCTGAAGTGCTTGGGCCTTGGACCGAGGAAGCAAGACCAGCCCCCTCGAAGTGTCCAGGATCATTCCCAGAAAAGAGATCCGACGGGCAGGAACGGGAGAGGACTTGTCCAAGTTGATCAACCAACCTAGGCGCGAAAGAGAATCCAGGGTAATGTGGACGCTTGACTCGCAGGCTTGAAAAGACGGGCCCCCTTTATGAGGAGATCGTCTAAGTAAGGTAACACGACGACTCCTCGAGAATGAAGGATGGCCATGACAGCCGCCATGACCTTGGTAAATACCCTGGGCGCCGTGGCGAGACCGAAGGGTAAGGCCGTGAACTGGAAGTGATCCTCCAGAATGGCAAGGCGGAGGAACCTCTGATGAGACGGGAAAATCGGGATGTGAAGATAGGCATCCTTGATGTCTATCGAGGCCAGAAATTCCCCTCTTTCCATCGAAGAGATGACCGATCTGAGCGATTCCATCCTGAAGTGCCGGACTCTTACGCACTTGTTCAGGAGCTTCAGATCCAAAATGGGCCGCACTTTTCCGTCCTTCTTTGGCACGACGAAGAGGTTTGAGTAGAAACCTTTGAACCTCTCGTGTTCCGGGACCGGGACAATGACCCCGCTCTGGCGGAGGATGTGAATGGTGGAAAGAAGGGCGCGAGACTGAGCTGCCGAACTGGGAAGACGAGAGGGGAAAAACCGAGTTGGAGGAGGAGAGGAGAACTCTATCTTGTAGCCAGACGATACCAGATCCCTGACCCATTCGTCGTGCACGACGGAGAGCCAGGCTTGCTGAAAAAGGAGTAGGCGTCCGCCTACTCTGATGGGAACGGTGCCAGTCGATACCGAGTCATTGAGACGGGAATCTGGGAGGTCTGGAACCTCGGGTTCTGGGCTGCCTCGGTTTCCCGCGCCAGGAAGGATTCGGCCTGAAGGAGGGACGAGCGTCTCTGTCTGTGCGAGCGGAACGGTGTGATCTGGGAAGACCGGAAGGATTGGACCAGGCTGGGCTGGTACGAAAGGGCCGAAAGCGAAAGTAAGGCTGGCGCTGGAAAGCCGCCTTGGGCCTCTGTTGGGGAAGGAACTTGCTCTTTCCCCCCGTGGCATCGGAAATAAGCTGGTCAAGCTTTTCGCCGAAAAGGCGCCCGCTTTGAAAAGGGAGAGAGATCAGGGATTTTTTAGAAGAGGAGTCTGCGCGCCACTCTCTGAGCCAAAGAGCCCTTCTAATAGCGATGGCGTTAGAAGCCGCCGATGCTGCGCAATTCGCTGCTTCGAGAGATGCGTACATTACATAATCGCTAGCCATGGCTAACTGCTTAGCCAGGTCCGCCATCTCAGACGGGAGGTCCTGTTCCTGAATGGATTTCGCTAGAGCGTCCGCCCAGGAAACCATAGCCTTGGTCACCCAAGCCGCGGCGAAGGAGGGGGACAGGGAAGAGCCAGAGGCTTCATACACTGAACGAGCTAGAGAGTCTAGCTGGCGTTCAGTGGGACTCTTAATTGAAGCGCCCTCCGGAACTGAAAGAAGCGTTTTAGAAGCTAGGCGTGAGACCGGCGGATCTACTAAAGGGGGATCCGTCCAGTCTTTCACGAGATCCGCTGAGAAGGGATACTTCGATACCAGGTCCTTCTTACCCGTGAAACGCTTATCTGGACGCTCCCTGTGACGCCTGACTATATCCAGAAAGGCTGGATGAGAGGCAAAAGATTTCTGGGAACGTTTGGATCTGGTAAAAGAGATCGCGTGTTCCGGAGCGGAATTAGCGTTATCATCCACCTTAAGTGCGTGATTGACTGCTACAATGAGGGAGTCAACCGTAGCTCTGAACTCCGGAGCCTCCGGGTCCAATGATACCTCAGACTCATGTTCAGAGTCGTGAACGCTGTGAGCCCCCAAAGAGGGTGAGCGAGAGGTGGAGCTGCCAGAGTCTGAGCGGCGAGGAGAGCGCTCAGGAGAGGTAGTGCGGATCCGTTTTCTGGATGACCGTGCCTCTTTAAGTGGAGAGCGGCCCCTGCTGGCCGACGATTCCCCTGCTATGGAGGGATCTCTTAACGCCTGTAACGGATTACCCCGTTCCCCGGGAGGATTTTGAATGGATTTGATGGCGTTGGCTAAAAAATCCACGGACTGCGAGAGTGAAGCGACCCACGGGGGGGGACTAGGTACGCCAGAGTCGGTGGCGGTGGAGGGCTCCTGGGCACATGGAGCATCGCAGGCAGAGCAGAGGGGAGAACTTTGAGGCCTAGGAAGTGGGGCCTGGCAGGTGGTACACGCAGAAAAAAAGGTCGTATGCACCTTAGAGGATTTTTTGGACCTTGACTGCGACATGATTCTAATGCAAGAAAACCCACAGGGACTATAATCTATGACCGTGCCTGGGAAGCAGAGGGCGACGCTGCAGAGGAGAAGCTGACGATGTCTCCTTACCCCGGTCCTGTGTCCCGCTGTCCTGGGAAGCCGAACTGTGAAGCCTGAGATAGGAAACTGGCTGCACGTGGGCGCTGTGACACCGAGATGCGGCAGAGCTGGAGCTGCGGCGTGCAGTGAGGACCAAGATGGCCGCCGAGATCAGGAGAGAGATCTCGGCGGCTGCGAGAAGCGCCAGGGACCGGGGGGCGGCGCCGCCGATGACGCGCAGGGGTGGGCGGAGCCTATCGGCGGCGACCAGCGGCTAGGCCGAAGCCGGGGACTAAATTTGCGGCCTTGGCCCGGCGCGCGGCCGCAAAGTGCCGACGCTTCAGCCCACCAATACTGCGCTACAGCCCACCAATGTGCCATGCTTAGGAGGAGCCCTCCGGACCGCCGGCGACCCCCCCCATCCCCCACGAGACACTTACCCCGAGGAGGTGAGAGGAGCCTTAGGATGGCTGGGACGGTGCAGGGGTTGGGAAGCCTCCATCCACCAGCCCCAGACAGGGGGGTGGAGAGGAACCGTCCACCACCTGAGTCACACAGAACATTGGTGATGCAGTGTGGTCTGCACGGACGCCACAGGGATAGGGCCACTGTACAGCCGAGGGTAGAACCTGGTGGACAGGGCAGATGTCCGGCAATAAAAAGGCCTGGCTGCAGAGGAGGATACTGGAGGTAAAACACCAGTGCTCCTCTGTACAACATGGGGAGATCGGCGCCCTTTTAGGGAAAAAAACCGTCGCCCAAAAAAGGTCAGCTCAGGCAGTGGCTCCCACGTCGCAGGAGAGGATACGGTGAGGTGAAACTCCCGTGCTCGCCTGTTGTTGGTTCGGGGGAGATCGGACCTTGAAAGAATCCGTTGCCCCCTTCGTCCGGAATAGATTAAAAAGAAAAAATCCGTGAGATGAAAAATCAGTGTGCCTCCTACGGACACTAAGCTTGAACTGGGTGTCTGGAAGCCAGTACGAAGGTGTATACTGCAGGGGAGGAGCTAACCTTTTTTTGTCTCAGCTTAGTGTCAGCCTCCTAGTGACAGCAGCATAACCCATGGTCCTGTGTCCCCCAATGAGGCGAAGGAGAAATAATTTTTGTGAAAAAATTTTTTTTTTTTTTTTTCACGGCTCTGCGTCCCATCTCAATTCCAGTCAATTTTGCATTGAAAAGTCAAACTGCGCTCCTTCCCTTCCGAGCTCTGCCATGCGCCCAAACAGTGGTTTACCCCCACATATGGGGTATCGGCGTACTCAGGACAAATTGTACAACAACTTTTGGGGTCCATTTTCTCCTGTTACCCTTGGTAAAATAAAACAAATTGGAGCTGAAGTAATTTTTTTTGTGAAAAAAAGTTGAATGTTCATTTTTTTTTTTTAAATTCCCAAAATTCCTGTGACACACCTGAAGTGTTAATAAACTTCTTGAATGTGATTTTGAGCACCTGGAGGGGTGCAGTTTTTAGAATGGTGTCAGACTTGGTTATTTTCTATCATATAGACCCCCCAAAATGACTTCAAATGTGATGTGGTCCCTAAAAAAAAATAATGGTGTTGTAAAAATGAGAAATTGCTGGTCAACTTTTAACCCTTATAACTCCCTAAAAAAAAAAATTGGTTCCAAAATTGTGCTGATGTAAAGTAAACATGTGGGAAATGTCACTTATTAAGTATTTTGTGTGACATATCTCTGTGATTTAAGGGCATAAAAATTCAAAGTTGGAAAATTGCGAAATTTTCAAAATTTTCGCCAAATTTCCATTTTTTCATAAATAAACGCAGGTAATATCAAATAAATGTTACCACTACCATGAAGTACAATATGTCATTTGAAAACAGTGTCAGAATCATCAGGATGCGTTGAAGCGTTCCAGAGTTATAACCTCATAAAGGGACAGTGGTCAGAATTGTAAAAATTGGCCCGGTCATTAACGTGCAAACCACCCTTGGGGCTTAAGGGGTTAAAGTGAACCTGTCAGCGGGATTTTGCTAAGTAAACTACAGGCATTGTCATGCTGGTGCTGTTACACTCATTAAAATGATACCTGGGGTGAAGGAATCCGTCTTGTGGTTCTTGTGTAATCAGTGTTAGAAATTTTCAGCTAATGATATGTCCGTGCTCGAGGGCGGAACTGTAGGCAGGGTCCTATCATCATGCTCTAGGCCAGATAAACTAAAGAAACACCGGACCACAAGCCGCCCTGAAGCACAAACATGTTCCTCATAATAGAGACAGAGAGAAACAGACAGACTGTGCGTCGGGGCTGCCTGTGGGCAGGTCATTCCTTAAGGTACCTTCACACTGAACGATATCGCTAGCGATCCGTGATGTTGCAGCGTCCTGGCTAGCGATATCGTTCAGTTTGACACGCAGCAGCGATCAGGATCCTGCTGTGACATCGTTGGTCGGAGCTAGAAGGCCAGAACTTTATTTCGTCGCTGGATCTCCCGCAGACATCGCTGAATCGGCGTGTGTGACGCCGATTCAGCGATGTCTTCACTGGTAACCAGGGTAAACATCGGGTTACTAAGTGCAGGGCCGCGCTTAGTAACCCGATGTTTACCCTGGTTACCAGCGTAAAAGTAAAAAAAAAAAAAACACTACATACTTACCTTCCGCTGTCTGTCCTCCGCTGTGCTTCTTTGCACTGTGAGCGCCGGCCAGCCGGAAAGCAGAGCAAAGCGGTGACGTCACCGCTCTGCTTTTCGGCCGCTGTGCTTACACAGTGCAGAGAAGCAGAACGCCGGAGGACAGACAGCGAAAGGTAAGTATGAAGTGTTT